>NW_017676122.1:13632-51805 GCF_001879085.1 Nicotiana attenuata | reverse complement strand
CTTTTCTCTTGTTTTTTCTTTTCTTTTCTTTTCTTTTCTTTTCTTTTTTCTTTTCTCTTCTTTTTCTTTTTTATTGTTTTCTCTTGTTTCTCCACTTTCTTTCCCCGCTCGGGCTTACGAGTTTTATTATTGATTCCGAAAGAGGGGTATGCAAGAAAATAACCGAGGCTCAAAAGGGTAACAAAGGATAAAGTGTTTGGATAGCAGAACAAAATGCCTTCGTCATTCCAATCTCCAAAACATGCCAAGTACAAACTACACAATTAAACAAACTGAGGAAAACATACGTAACATCTTTTGATTGTGCCAGAATTACTAACCATATCCGCACATTTGCCTTCTTCATTTGTCAATTACCCAGCACCGTTGGACAACAACCACAGTACCACGAACGGCCCCTATAGACTTGGGGCAAACTTGCCTTTGGCTTCAAACCGGTGTGGCATGATGCATTTCAATAGTATTTCTTTATGTTCCGTCTGCCCCACTTTCACACAATTTGGGCTCGAAGTGATCTCAAAATGCCCTTACGTATTTTCCTCGAATGTCCTTACATCTTCAACATTGTTTCATTGCTTCATTACTAAATTGACTTTTAAAAACCAGGCTGAGAATTGTGCGTGCATGTCATGTCACCAGAACCAGCATGAAAAGAATTGTAAACGGAGAAGAAAACTAAACAAAATGACTAGGAATGGCAGGAAACATAGAATTGCATTAGACTGACGGTGAAAGGGTTTAAACAACAAAACAAGCAAGCAACCCTAGACAGCACTAAACAAGCTATTATGTCTAAACAAACACGACAAAGTGAAAAGATAGAAGGGTTTGAGTCACAAGACAATATCCGGATTACAACCCTGAAATAACCCGGACAACAGAAATGACAACAAAATAAACCACCAAAACTCCACTCCGGCTGACCAAGAAATGGAGCATCTTCCCAATTACCAAGCATGACATCTTAACCACTGAGTTTCGCATCAATGTTGCTGAAGCCTTCACCAATTTCAATATTATTAACTTCATTCAACAAGTTTCCGAGAGGGTTCTCATACTCCCTGTCACCATGGATCTTCCCCACAAATGTGCATCATCATGTGCAGGTAAAGGCTTCTGTGCAATGTTCTGGGTGGCACTGTCCTGGACCGCAATTATCCCTTCCTGAATCACTCTTTCTATCTCTCTTTTCAAATCCCGGCAACTTTCGACATCGTGCCCCTAGACATTGGAATGGTATTCACACCTTTTAGAAGGGTCAAAGCTTCTTGCACGCTTGTCCACATGATTCGGAGGAAATGGGTGCAATCAGGTTATATTGCTTTAGTTTCTCAAACAGGTTTGCATATGACTCTCCCAAGGGGGTGAAAGTTTCCTGCTTCTGTGCCCTCTCTTGCTTGAAAGTTTGGCTGGCCCGCAAACCTGCTCTAGGGGGATTCTTGTAGGCTTTTGGGGGTGGGTAAGCATTTTGTGGAGCCGGGTACCGGAAAAGTGGTGTATGACTCTGGGAGTTATGTGGAGAGAAGTAGCATTGGGAAGGTTCACCTGGCGTACAAGGATGTCCACGGGGACGATGTCGGGGCCGGGAGTGTTGACCAGGAAAACCCATCGGATCACCTTTTCTGCTTCCCCTTCCCCCACCCCAAGCTTGCTGGGATATTCGGAATGTCTTTCGAGCAACTCATGATCTTGCCTGACTTGATTCCCTCTTCTACTAGCTCGCCCATTCTTAACACCTCATCGTGAGCAACCTCGGAGGGATAATATTGGGCGTTATGAGCTTTGGGCGGGTGTTCATTATCGAGAACAGTGAATGTGACCGAAGGGTATTTTGGGGAAAAGATAGTTGGACTACTAGGGCGGCTGGGAAAGCTGTGATAAGCGGGTAAATATGGAGAGGGTGGAGGATCGCCTGGCATTGTGTCTGGAGTTTGGGTAAGGACAACATCTAGGAAACTGCTGGGTGGCGGGGGTGGTGCTTTCCCAGTCATCCATGCCCGATACATGTCTGCCACGTGTTGTCTCAACATTTTTACCTCTTATACCAACCCGTTGTCCTGTTCAATCAGCTGATTTCATGCATTGATATCAACCCACTCAGTTTTGTTGTTCTCTGCCATTGTCTTTTGCCTTTGTGTTGTAGAGAAGAGTTACCACTTTCAAACCACAAACCAACCACCTTTCTGATATGATCACAACAAAATGAAGTCATCACGTTAGCATTAGGGCATTTAACATAAGATAATTTCACTTTACGTGCAATGCACCTAGCCACAGCTATCGGTTCTAAAATGACTTCGAGGGTATAAAGGTCAGTTGGCATCATCCCAATTGTTTATGTCAACCTCTCTTTTTCTTCCCTCACATTTCTTAGCTTGCTCATTTTCTTTCTTTTTCTTTCTAATTATCACTCTTTTTCTTCCTTCTCATTTCTCACATCCCACAATTCTGCCTATTTTTCCTTTCCTTTTCTCTTTTTCCCATTTTTCCTCTTTTTTTTTCTTTTAATAAATAAAAAAAATGATTCGATCGAACCCTACGTAGGTTGCCTACGTATCATGACCCCGCATGAATCAGATCTTTGCGTAGTTCTGGAAGATCAAGAAACAGATTGACGTTCTCTTTTTTCCTTTTTTTTTAACCTTAATGACTACTCTGATGAGAAAATAGGGATAAAAGAAGAAAATCCTTTTTTTTTGAATTTTCTAGACTTAATGTTCTATGACCTATTCTAAACTCAAGCTTAACGGGCATTTTTTCTCTCTTTGTTTTTTTCTTTTGAGACAAACACCCTACGGGAAATTATTAAGGAAAGCCCTAGAAAAAAAAATATTTTGATTCTTTTTTTTTTCCTTGTTTTTAGGAAGAAAATCTAGAGAATAAACCACAGGAAAATATTCTGAATTTTTATTTAATATCCTGATGCAAGATTTTTGAAACAAGTAATGAAAAAGATAAAACAAAATATTTTTCTTCTATGTACAGTATCCTAAAGTCCTAATGAAAATAAAAGGAGTATCTCTTTTTTCATTTTCACTAATTTCCCCGAGAAACACCTCAAAAGAAAATCTTTTTGAATTTTGAAATTAACACCTTAAAGAAAGCTTTTAAAGCAGTACTAAAAGAAAATTCTTTTTTCTTAATTTTGGTCCTCATATACTAAAGGAAACATAAAAACAATTCATTTTAAATCATAGACATTAATTGCCTAAAGGAAAAACAACCTCAATTTTTCATTTCTTGAATTAGTATTCTAAAGAAAACTTATACCGGAAATATAAAATGCAACATCTTTTTTTGGATTTTTGAGTTACACCACGCCTTTTCAAATACAAAATAAAAAGTACAATAACAAAAAAAACTTGACATTACTGTACAAAACTAGATAGTAAAAGACGACATAAAAAAAAACATACTCAAAATAACTTAAAATAAAAATAAATCTCCTTAAGCAACTCCTGAATGCAGCGGTCCTGGGTATCTGTCCTGCTCAAACTCAGGTTAGTAAATTCACACCTGTATGAGAAAACTTAAACCAATATTATGTGAGATAATAACATTCTCTATTAGACACATGCAAGACATGGTTGCGATTATTTTTGCAAAATGACTTATTTAGCCAAGAGGTGGCTAGAAGTGTAAAATTTGGCTAAGACCCCGCGAAGCCAAGAACCTAAGATTTACTAGGAAGACCGGACCCTATGTGGGTTGCCTACGTATCACGCCCCGAAGGACGAGAATCAGGTATGCGTAGTTCGGGCAGATTGGATACAGGCGAAAAGTTAAACAAAACAACTAACTTAGAGAAAATATATTTTTTGTCTTTTTCTTGCAAATGATGAAACATGCAAACTCTTTTTGGATTTTCTTTTTCCTCTCCTTTTTGATTTTTTTGATTTTTTTTTTGAAAAAATGATAAAAGTTCAAAATCTTTTTGAAATTTCCATGCTCTCTCTTTTCTTAAATAAAAAAAAGTAACAAAAACACAACTAGGCTCCACTTGCTTTATTTCCACACTTCACCCTCCTTTTTCCCCCCTCCCCCCCCCCCCTTTTTTTTTTGTTTCTTTCCCTCTTTTTTCCATTTTTCAATTTTTCCCCTTTTTTTTTTATTTACCCTCAGCTATCATTGGTCCGCCTAATGACCCTTTTCCCTTTGAATAAATGCAACATGTAGCACATACGATGCATCAAGATGGTCTGTTATTTTGGGGTACACCTGTCCTAGACGGACCCAACCCCTGTGTTGAGTCCCCTAAGCCAAAATGCACGTGATGCAAACAAGCGCTCCTACTAGGGATCCGGCATGAGGCTGTGTTCTTCTAGTTTTTTTTAAAAAAAAAAACTTGGGGTTTTGGTCTAGACTTGGGGTACCCGAGCGGACAACTGGGGCCAAGGAGGGGGCGACGTACCGGGAGCGCTGAAGTCTGCCCGGCCTTGTCGCTTGCCCAGCCTCACTCTATTTGGTATTTTTCTAGAAAAAGCGGGCTACGCGAACGTATGCACCAATTTTAAAAAAAAACTAAAGGGGTGGCGTATGAAGACAATTATATACAATGCAACAATATTAAAGCGGTAAACAGATAGCATTTAGCACAAAGGTTCACATAATGCAATAATATCAATAATAAATAAGCCGAGTAAAAATCACAAAACAAGCTCGAATTCTTGAACCCTGAACAAAAGTTCTGGGTTTTACTCCCCAGCAGAGTCGCCAGAGCTGTCACACCTCCTTTTTACCTACACCCCCGGAAGAGGTATAATAAAGGGAGTTTTTTCCAATTTAAGTGACAATCGTAACGGGATTATTTATTTAAAATTCAGAGTCGCCACTTGGGATAATTAATGGTGTCCCAAGTCACCTGTTTAGAATCCCGAATCGAGGAAGGATTTGACTCTGTTTATGTCTGCGAACACAGAAATCCAGGTAAGAAATTCTATTAACCCGGGAGAAGGTGTTAGGCATTCCCGAGTTCCGTGGTTCTAGCACGGTCGCTTTGATCATACTTGGCTTATTAAATTATCTAATTACTTATTTTAGAACCTATGTGCATTTGCCTCTTTTAGTTAGGAAATTATCTTGAAACGGGTCGCGCGTACGTGTACCCATTTGTTTGGAGCATCAAAAATCATGTCACGCGAACGTGTCCAATATTAATAACGCTTCATTATTATTAAGAAAGTTCGGTCAAAGTTGCGCGAACGCATACTTCGGTTTTGTTTTTAGAAATCGTAATCATGTCACGCGAACGTGTCCACAACCACGATAGTATATTAGACGTGCCTAAAGCAAACTACGAGGATAATAAATCATGTACTAAACTTCTTTGAGATTACCGAGAAAGGCATGTGNAAAGTTCAAATCTTTTGAAATTTCCATGCTACTCACTTTCTAACTAAAAAAGTACTAAAACACACTAGGCTTCACTTGCCTTATTTCCACACTTCACCCTTCTACCCCCCCCCCCCCCCCCGTTTTTTTTTGTTTCTTTCCCTCTTTTTTTCCATTTTTCAATTTTTCCCTTTTTTTTTTTCATTTACCCTCAGCTATCATTGGTCCGCCAAATGACCCTTTTTCCCTTTGAATAAATGCAACATGTAGCACATACGATGCATCAAGATGGTCTGTTATTTTGGGGTACACCTGTCCTAGACGGACCCAACCCCTGTGTTGAGTCCCCTAAGCCAAAATGCACGTGATGCAAACAAGCGCTCCTACTAGGGATCCGGCATGAGGCTGTGTTCTTCTAGTTTTTTTAAAAAAAACCTGGGGTTTTGGTCTAGACTTGGGGTACCCGAGCGGACAACTGGGACCGAGGAGGGGGCGACGTACCGGGAGCACTGAAGTCTGCCTGGCCTTGTCGCTTGCCCAGCCTCACTCTATTTGGTATATTTTCTAGAAAAAGCGGGCTACACGAACGTATGCACCAATTTAAAAAAAAAACTAAAGGGGTGGCGTATGAAGACAATTATATACAATGCAACAATATTAAAGCTGTAAACAGATAGCATTTAGCACAAAGGTTCACATAATGCAATAATATCAATAATAAATAAGCCGAGTAAAAATCACAAAACAAGCTCGAATTCTTGAACCCTGAACAAAAGTTCTGGGTTTTAGTCCCCAGCAGAGTCGCCAGAGCTGTCACACCTCTTTTTTCTACTACACCCCCGTAAAGAGGGTATAATAAAGGGAGTTATTTTCCAACTTAAAGTGACAATCGTAACGGGATTATTTATATTAAAATCAGAGTCGCCACTTGAGAGATTTATGGTGTCCCAAGTCACCGGTTTAGATCCCGAATCGAGGAAAGGGTTGACTCTGTATTTGTCTGCGAACCAGAAATCCGGGTAAGGAATTCTGTTAACCCCGGGAGAAGGTGTTAGGCACTCCCGAGTTCCGTGGTTCTAGCACGGTCGCTTTGATCATACTCGGCTTATTAAAAATGTTTAATTACTGATTTTAGAACCTATGTGCATTTACTTCTTTTGCCGCTTTTAATAAAAAAAAAATTATCTTGAAACGGGTTACGCGTACGTATACCCATTTGTTTGGCGCGTCAAAAATCATGTCACGCGAACGTGTCCACAATTAATAACGCTTTATTATTATTAAGAAAATTTAGCCAAAGTTGCGCGAACGCATACTCCGGTTTTGTTTTTTCAGGAATTGTAATCATGTCACGTGAACGTGTCCACGACCACAATAGTATATTAAGTGATGCCTAAAACAGTCAATTTGACCAACCAGAAACAAGAATAATCAAACTACTATTATCGAACAAATGAATTAAAAAGTCGTCAATTTTAATGAATTGCCTACTTCTAAGAATTCATGTAACCAGCAAATAATTCAGAAAACAACAAAATTATAGGAGAAATATAACAAAATGTACTCCACTAGTATATGTCAATCACATTTCGTGTTTCTACTTTTCCAAACACCATGTGCGAAAAAAGTGTGTTGAGGCATGTGAATTGTGAGGATGTAAATTAATCGACTAAGCCAGAATTAACAATATACTCAAATGAGTAGATGAACTCATTTCAACAATACGAACAAACAATATCACAACTCAATATGCTTTAAACCACACTCACAAGCTACTTACAAGGCAAACAATTAACAAAGCATAATTAAAGCACAGAAGTAATAAATAGAATAGAAATGGACCTTTTGGCTAGAGATTCTTTTATTATTTTTGAAATGAGAATCTCGCGAACAAAATGATATGGCATCACATTTACGAAAAGGCTCTCGCGAAACGACACGGAGCTGCTTAACGGGAACCTCGTCGGCGGCGACCTCAAGCACAAAATTTCGTCGGGATTTATGGAGGATTCTTGAGCTGTTTCTTCGGCAAAATGGTAATATTTTGAGTCGCTGCTTTTGAACGTTATGGCACTATTTTGTTGGTGTCTCTTGCTGAGTTTTAGTGTCCATTTTTGGACTGTTTTGAGCTAAAATTGGGATGTTTTTTGGTGTTTTAAGATGGTGAATTTCAGCTGGAGTTTGGAGCTAAAATGTGGCTTTTTAGGTGGTATCAATGGCTGCTTCTTCTAATTTGTGAAGAAGATCGTGACAGGGAGGGGGAGGGGTTTTCTCTTTGAGAATTGCGGCTCATCCTTCTCTGCAGATTTTTAGGCCTTTTATTTTTTGTATAGGGTGTAGGTACTATTATATAGGGGTAGGGATTAGGGTTATATTTTGTGTATTTTGTCAATTAGTCCCTAGGCTTTTTGTATTAAGTCCTTAGGGTCTTTTTATTTATTTTTTTTGTCCTAAAGAAGAGTCTAGAAGGGTCCCTAGACTACACAATACCTTTTAAAATAAGATAGAAATACTACACCATGTCAAAACTAATCCTAATTAATTAAACTAAACATGAAACTATTTTTGTATTTTCGAAATTATATAAAGATAAAAATAGGGTACTATTTTTTGCATTTTTTCAAATTTATGCCAAATACATAAATTAAAATATTTTTTGTAATTTTCATTTCTGATAATAAAATAAAGTAAAGAAGTCAAAAATAGTTGAAATAGATATATTAGGCATACATTAAATATTTACACGCTAAAAATGGGTAAAATTTCGGGGAGGGTCAAAAATCACATGTCAACAGCTGCCCCTCTTTGACTGAAAACTCGAAGAGTTTTCAGACAAAGAATGACTAGACAGGTTTTTGACCCGACGCTTATTTGGAGAGACTAAAACTAAGAGAAAAGAGGGATGTGACCGAGCCTTGGTATCTGAGCTGCCTACATATCCTTGGCTATAAAGGAATCAGGCCACGTGTAGTTCAGAAGTGAGTGAGACGATGGAGTATGCTGAGGTGGAGAGCTAGTCGAGGTGCCGTTCCGCCGAGGTTCCGGTCCGCGGTCCTGTTATTACATCAAAAATCAAAATAAATGAAAAAGACTAGCTAAGCTTGTCAACTACAAGTTACAAGATTCCTATCTATAAGTCTTCTGAAGCTTGATCTTGAGTCTTGAATGGTTCTTCATGCAGACTTTGGATCTGAACCTTGATGTTTGCTAGTTGCCGGTGCTAATTCATTCTTCCTCAGCTTTTCGGACCAAACCCGGACAGCACCCCACGTTTGTGACTCCAATCACGTCTTAAGCAATTCACATCTTTCTCGACTTCTGCATTTGGATTCCTTTTGCCTTCTTTTTGTTTCTCCTCTTCTTTTATTATTTTGGATTGTGACCAACTTCCGCTGGTCGTCTCGGACTATTGACTCGCATTCTTTCCGCAAGCCTCCTTTGTTGCTGACTTGAATTGTGATCTGAGATGCTTTGCCCTTTCTCCGAGTGATGCTTGACCGCTAAGACTTGAAACTATACTTTCTCCGAGTGATGCTTGACCGCTAAGACTTGAAACTATGCCTCTGTTCTCCAGGCGGGCTCCTGACTGCTAAAACTTGAAATATATGCCTCTGTTCTCCAGGCGGGCTCCTGATTGCTAAAACTTGAAATATATGCCTCTGTTCTCCAGGCGGCCTCCTGACTGCTAAATCTTGAAATACATGCCTCTGTTCTCCAGGCGGGCTCCTGACTGCTAAAACTTGAAATAAATGCCTCTGTTCTCCAGCGGGCTCCTGATTGCTAAAACTTGAAATAAATGCCTCTGTTCTCCAGGCGGGCTCCTGATTGCTAAAACTTGAAATATATGCCTCTGTTCTCCAGGCNTTTGTAATTTTCATTTCTGATAATAAAATAAAGTAAAGAAGTCAAAAATAGTTGAAATAGCTATATTAGGCCTACATTAAATATTTACACGCTAAAAATGGGTAAAATTTCGGGGAGGGTCAAAAATCACATGTCAACAAATAGTCACAATCAAGGGGCACAAAATAAGCAAATATTTGACAAACATCCCGGCAAGGGAAAGAATTCAATGAATGCAACCAAACGTCCCGGCAAGGGAATAATCGATAACGCTTTCTGTTTCTTACTTTCCTTATCTTTTAATTCACTTTACTATTTTGAGCCAACGCTCCAAAGAATCAAATCATTTCGTATACTTTCATATCCGTATCACAATTCGAGCCAATGCTCCCAGGAATCAAGTGATCATATTACCGTTCACATATTATTCACAACAACTAGGAATCCTTCAATAAACACGGAGTTCACAACCAAGTCACGGTAATTACATTAGAAAGACTCACGGTCATGCTAGACACTAATGTATAGATACTCGTCACCATGCCTATACATCGTACTCGATCACATAGCAATTAGCAACAAGAATCAACTCCTATTCCCTCGAGCTAGGGTTAAACCAAACACTTACTTCGAAGGTTTACGGCTAATTTAATCCTTAAGCAATGCCTTTCCTTTCGAATTTAGCTCCAATTAAATCGTATCTATACACAATTGATTTAATATCATCAATAATACTCAACAATCCAACCCAAATACCTAAATATAATCTTTCCAACATTCTACCCAAAATTTGCAAAACCGACCCCGGGCCCGCTTGGTCAAAACACGAGGTTCGAACCAAAATAAATTTACTCATAACCCCACGAATCCAAAGATATAATTTGTTTTAAGATTCGACCCCAAATTGGGGTTGAATTACCCAAAATTCTCAAAACCCTAACTCTACCCAAAACCCATGATTCCTACCTTGATTTCATGATTTAGGCTTAGAAACTTGCTAATTAATGAAGGAAAAGTAAAGGAAATAAGTGGAAAATTACTTACTCAAGGGGTCTTGAAGCTTGGAGGCTTTAATGGCTTCCTAAGGCTTGGGAGAGAAGAGGGCTCGTGATAAAAAGTGAAAAATCCCGAGTGTACTGTTTCTGTTCTTTTAAAAAAAATCACTGGACGACATTACACTACGCGTTCGCGACAGTAGGGTCGCGTTCGCGATGAATAGAAGTTGGCAAGCATCGCGTTCGCGGACAAGGGATGCGAACGCGAAAAGAAAATATTGGGTGCCTGGAAAATTTGCCTACGCGAACGCGATGGGAAATGGGCTGGGAACTACGCGAACGCGGTCCGGCCCTCGCGAACGCGAACAAGAAAAGAGGACTGGGCCCTCAGAGGTTCATATCTCTACGCGAACGCGGACTAGTGACGCGAACGCGATGAAGGAACAAAATGAAGCATCGCGAGCGCGTGAGGGGGAGTGCGAACGCGAAGAAGGATTTCACTGGGCAAAAATTGCAGAAAAATCTGCTACCATTCCAAGTGTAAAAACACCCCGAACTACCTCCAATTCACTCCCGAGCCCTCGGGGCTCCTAACCAATCACACACACTAACTCAATAACATCCTACGAACTTACTCGAGCGATTCAATCGCCAAAATAACATCAAAATCATTGAATCAAGCCTCAATCAGCATTTTCCTTTCAAACTTCATAAACTTTCAACTTTAGACATTTAGGTCCGAAACACGTCAAACGACGTCCGATTTCGACCAAACTTTACAGGAAGCGCTTAAACAATATATAAGACTTGTACCGGGCGTTGGAACCAAAATACGAGCCCGATACCATAGTCTTTTAATAAATTTTCATTTCTATTTTCCTTAATAATTTCAGAAAAACAATTTAACAGAAAAATTCTTTTACTCAGGTTCTAGTCCTCGGATTTCGACTCCGGGCACATTCCCGAGTCCCATATTTTTCTACGGACCTTCCGGGACCGTCCAATCTCGGGTCCGGGTCCGTTTACGAAAAATGTTGACCAAAGTCAACTATAATCATATTAATATCAAAAATTCTTCAAATTTTTTACAGAATTCACATATTTCAACATAAAAGCTTTCCGGCTACGCGCCCGTACTGTGCACGCAAATCGAGGCGATAGAAAATGAGGTTTTCAAGGCCTCAGAAGCACGGAACAGATGAGAAAACAGGTAATGACCCCTTTGGGTCGTCACATTTTGAACGCGACAGAGTGGGCGACGCGAGCAATCTTGCTCGCTATGGAGCTGGCGACGCGAAGCCTAAAGCGAGGAGGAGCTCATTACGGAGCTTGCGAGGCACAGTGTGTAGCGAGGTGAGGCTCTCGCAAGCGTGTAGTGAGGTGAAGCTCGCATTTTGCCTCGCGAGGAGAGGCCCGTGGCATGCATGTTCCGGATTTTAAAGCCTACATTGTCTCCTATTTAGTTTTGGACTTGGTTATTTCATCTAGGTCTCTTCCCTACACATATAAATAGTCATTAAATACCATTTTTAAGGGAGTTTTGCGACAAGAGGCAAGAATAGCACGTGGAACAACTTTTGGGGGAAGAATCATCGAGTTCTACATTCCTTCATCTTTTCTTTGTAATTTGTTTATGCAAAATACTTGGGAAATTGTTACTACGAATATGAGTAGCTAAACTTCTAATCTAGGGTTTGATGGAATCTATTGAAGGATGATTTTTCCATTGCGTTTAATATTAATTCGCCATTTACTTTTCTCTACTTGTTCAACTATATTATTATTGTTGTTAGTTGAAGGGCCCTCAATTGCCTGTGCCTATTTAGTGTGTACTGCTCGAGAGAGAGTACGCATTTAGGTAGTTATTGAACAACACCACTCCTAACGTATTTGAGAGATCAATACGGAGGGTTTAAAAGCGGGATTAGAGATAACGAAACTTTGGTGCGATCATAGTGAGCGGTAAATTAGTGCCAGCTAGCGTAGTTCGAGAGAATACGTCTAGTAAATTGTGGTAGTGGCTCGAGAGAGAGCTACACACTCAAAGTACTCACGATCGGTAGAGAATACTTGGGTGAATTTATAGGAACCGTAGCGGGGGAGATTCCGACAATAGGGAAAATCAAAACTCTAGACCTTTCCAATCTTGTCTACAACATTTGCTTTGTTAGTAGTAAAATTACAACTTTTTAATTACCTTACTTTTAGTTAGTGAACAATCAACTCATTATTCAATATTTCTGAAGGTTGATTATTTGGATTCTTACGAAACTAGTGGTTGTGATTAATAGGTTAATTCCCTGTGGGATTCGACTCCGGACTTGTAAATCGGATTATATTTGCAACGACCGCTAGACCTCTTAGGAGGCATAGTTGGGCGTGATCACAGGTCTATCAATCATGTTTTCTTATTCGATACTAATACTTTTATATGATTCCATATTATTTTATCATGTTTTTCCTTTTTCCTTTTTCTTGAAAAAACTTAGCTTCCGTTTGGCCATAGATTTTGGTTTTATTTTACCAAAAAGAAAAGAAAAAAAGAAAATGAAAACATTGTTTGTTTATGAAATATGATCATGTTTTGGGGAAAAAAAAATATTTTCTTGCACTCATGAAACTTAATTTTTTTTTCAAATAAAATACATCTCCAAACACAACTTCAATTTTTTTTTTCCAAGTTTCAATCAAATTTATATCCAAATACTAGCTTAGTTGCCAAGGAGAAAAAGATTGTCGTTGATAGGGAAAAAAAAGAAGAGTGTAGTTGCTTATTTTTTAGGGGGAATTTTTGAGTATACCTTAAGCTTTGCCTGCATCACAGTCCAATCTTTACTTTCCCTTCCTTTTCACTTGTTTGCTTTGTCTTGTTCATCTTTATTTGTGATGTCACTTTCATGCATGACTAACTGAGAAACTAGAAATTAGGTCATTTCCCCATCTTAGACTTTCCTGGTATATAATTCATCTTTGTTTATTTTGATATGGGAAAGGGCCAAATTTGACAGTAGGGACTACATAACTCACGTAAAAATTGCACGGGGCATTTTATTTGGTCGCCCCCATTTAACCTATACCCATATTTTTAAAATTATTTAACCTCTACCCTAATTTTTACAATTTCAGGCCCCTCCTTCTTCCTGCTATCTGTGCGCTCTTTTCTTCCTCCTTTCTTTTCCTCTTCCGCAAATGAAACTCTCATGTTTTGCCTAGCTATAGGATCTTCCTTACGTGGTCTTGTGCTTACTGATAAACTAACAAAGTATTTAGTCGATGATTCTGGAGATTTAGCAAATATGTGGCATGAAAAACTTCTCATCTTTTTCCACAAGAAAACACACGAGTCCTGAAAGAATAGCTGCTGTAATCACCTTCATGGCCTCCAAAGTTTTCTTTCTCCAAGTGTCTCTGACTTGACAGTTCGAATGCAGTGCGGTGCCCAACATGGAACAAGATTGGGAGTTGGAATTCCATGTTTTCATTGCCAATTCATTCAAACATAAGAAATCAGATGGGAAGAGTTTACATAGTAATGTAAACTGCAGTGTTACTTGATGAACATAAATGGTACAATTTATTAAATTTTCCAAGCTACTGCTACAAATTTAATAAGATTACATCAGGATTAGGGAAAGCTTCTTTGAGGCAGTAGACCTATAACGAGTTTGTGACTTTATATATAGTCCATAAATCAGCTGAAGTTCAAAATATAGAACAAAACTTCAGCTAAAACATGCTGAAGTTCAGCAAATAGACAACAAAACTTCAGTTAGTAGAATGCTTAAGTTCAGCAATTACAAACAAAAACTTCAGCCAACACTAAGTTTACGCGAAAAACTTCAGCTAAAACATGCTGAAGTTCAGCAAATAGAGAACAAAACTTCAGCTAGTAGAATGCTTAAGTTCAGCAATTACAAACAAAAACTTCAGCCAGCACTAAGTTTACGTGAAAAACTTCAGCTAAAACATGCTGAAGTTCAGCAAATAGAGAATAAAACTTCAGCTACTAGAATGCTTAAGTTCAGTAATTACTAACAACTTCAGGCCCGTCTACTAGAATGCTGAATTTTGCGTGATTGCCTTTGTTACTTCAGGCACGTATGCCTGAAGTTTACGCGAAAAGTAGGTACGCTTGCAATTTTTATTGCAAAGCGGGTATAAGTTAAAACGTGACCCAAAAAGCGGGTATAAATGCAAATCCCCCTATAACTCACATGCCTAGAGTAATTATTGGGCCATTTCATTTATATTCCTTAATTAATAGGAAGAGAAATTCCCTTGATTCCTGACCGAGCTCCAACCCGAAGATAATTTTAAATTATAGTCAAAAAATTGAGCAATAAATATGAACCTTTTTTCCCAAAGAGTTTGGTCATGTAGAGTTCGCCCAATTCATGTTAGAGTTCCGCTAATGTTAAGCAAAAATACGAGACAATTTGGTAACATCAAGGATATAAATAAACTAAAAGTCCAACGGATGTCAATATATATTTACAATTCCGGATAGTATATTGGATTTTTTGAAAATTTTGCTTACTTATTTTATATGATTCATGTATTTTCAATCATGTGGGACAAAAAATGCATGTAATTATAGTATCTAATAAATACGTTGGTGTTCCTAAGTTTGATTTCAAGATAAATACTAGTGGATTCCAGGTGTAGTCTGAGACTAAAAAAATAGTCTTTTCGTTTTTAACCCTTCTCTTATGAAAGAAATTTAGCGTTTGAATATAATTTGGTTGAGATTTTTTTTTAAAAAAATATCTGAAATTGAAATTGAAAAAAATATTTGAAATTTGTACCAGTATAATAATTGGGAGGATCCAATGTGATTGCTTATTCGAGAAATTTTCATAAAGCACTATCTTTTAGTGGTAATTAGCTATCTATAGATACCATTTGCTCTATTACGGATTGTAGATACGTTTTCTGTTGTTATAAGATGTATTAGATGTATTTAAGCTACTGTATTCATGAATACATTAGCAAAAATAGACGTGAATCAGGGAAGTCCAGCTAATCAGTTATTGTAATCGAGTGTATTCGACTGTATTCATGGCGTAAACATGGGATTACAGTTGGACAGATTATTGTATTCGAATGTATTCGACTGTATTCACTGCGTGAAACAGGGGATTACACTGTTTTTAAACGGAAAGTGAATCAATTAACATAATAGACTCCTAATATAACTCAACAAACTCAATTATAACACACAAAATTTGTATTTTTAGTTATAAAAAAGATTCTCAACCGAAAAATACCCCAAAAACATAGCAATCTTCAGAGAAATTATATAATACATCTGAATACATAAATTATATTAATTAAACAAACATATGAATACATTTATGGCATATAGCGAGATAGTGAATACAATGAAATACATAGAATACAGCGGGATACATTGAAATACAATGAAAAAAAAGACAGTGAATACAATGAAATACATGGAACACAACGAGATACATTTAATTACAATGAAAAAAAAGACAATGAATACATGAAAATACAGCGTGATACGTTGAAAACACATTGAAATATATTAACCGAAAATCAAGTATCTCAGCCCCAAACTCCGTCATCTTTGTTCAAGAACAAACCCTAATTTTCGGCGAATCCGCCGTCCAGCAAAAACCCTTGTGTTGTGCGCGCCGATCGGAAAAACAGTATATTCCTAAAAACAAATCCCACAATTCACATTATCAGAATCCAAACACTTAGTTTCTTCTTTCTCCAATATTAACATACCTATAGCTTTCAAACAGCAACAAAGAAGAAGGGAGAAAAAAGAAAATAAGAAAAAGAGAAGAAGGAGGAAGTGGAAGTAGTGTCTGAAGTTTGCTCAAATTGGGTATACATTAAAAAATTTAAGAGAAAGCAACGTCCGATGAAATTGGAGAAATTGGGATCGGAGAGAACGTAGGTGATGTGGGTGAGAGGAATTTTGAGATTGAGCATCGTGTTTTCAGGGAATGGGGGAAGAGAATGGCATGTATCAAAGTAGAGAGAGAAAGAAAATAGTGTAACTGAATAGCGTATTTAGTGGCTTAGGGGTAGGAGTGAACCAAAATTAGATATTTTGCTATAAGCATTAAAAGGTATCTATAGAATATAATTTTTTTAAATAGTATTTATTTAAAATAAATAAGGTGTTAACCTTTGCTATAGGAGGTAAAAATTCCTTTCTTTATTAGTAATTAATAGGATTAGTTACCTCCTATAGCAAAGGTTGATACCTTATTTATTTTAAATAAATACCCTTTTAACAAAATATATTCCATAGCTACCTTTTGATTTTTGATAGCCAAATATTGATTTATGGTCACCTCTTACCCTTAAGCCATAAAATAAGCTTTGTATTATTTTTCTCTCTCATATCCCCTGAAATTTCTCCTATCCCCTACCCTATATCTATTCTCCCTCTCTCTCTCTACTTCCCGATCTCATATCCTCTTTTCATCTTCTTGTACAATTTCAACAATTGGCAGTGCCTCTATCGAAGCCTTTGTCGCTGGCGGTGAAGGCCCCTGCAGATTCTGAACGGTACTACTCGTGATTGATTCCCTACTACTTCTGGAATCCATGGAAACTTCGATCACGTACGATCTCTGATGCAAGAGCAGTTGGAATTAAAGGCGGCGCTGGATCGTCGGCAACCGGAGGCAATGTGAAGGAGAGCGAGGACTGGATAATGATGCTGCTTCAACGAGACGACATTAGGGTTGTTCTTGAACAAAGACGACGGAGTTGGGGGCTAAGCAACTTGAATTTTCTGTTAATATATTTCAATGTATCTCGCTGTATTTCATTGTATTCATTGTCTTTTTTTTCATTGTATTTCAATGTATCTCGCTGTATTCTATGTATTTCATTGTATTCACTGTCTCGCTTTATTCCATGAATGTATTCATATGTTTTTTTAATTAATATAATTTATGAATTTAGATGTATTAAATAATTTCTCTGAAGATTGCTATATTTTTGGGGTGTTTTTCGGTTGAGAATTTTTTTTATAACTGGAAATACAAAATTCGTGTGTTATAATTGAGTTTGTTGAGTTATATTAGGAGTCTATTATGTCAATTAACTTATTTTCCGTTTAAAAACAGTGTAATCCCCTGTTTCATACCGTGAATACAGTCGAATACAATAATTTGTCTAGCTGTAATCCCATGTTTCACGCCATGATACAGTCGAATACACTCGAATACAAAAATCTGTCTAGCTGTAATCCCCTGTTTCACGCCTAGAAATGCTACTGTATTCGTGAATACAGTAGCTTAAATACATCGAATACACTCTAAAAAATCTGAAAACATAGCTATAGGAAGTAATATAGTAAATGATAGCTACAACTAGCTAATAACCACTAAAACATAGTGATTTCTGAAAGTTTCTCGATTATCACTTTCATATATGACTAACTGAGACAAAGCCCAAACTAAAAAGTAGGTCCACTTCCCCATCTTAGACTTTCCTAGTATATAATTCATCTTTGGTCATTTTTTTATAATTATTTAATGTAGGACCATAAGATTTCTTTTTCCTATTCCTTTAAGATCGAAGTATTAGGAGCTAGATTCGGGAGAAATTCAAAAATAGTCAGATTTATTATTGGTCGTTGAAAAATAGCCAAGTTTTAAAAGTCATCGAAATTTAACCACTTTAAATCTGAGCGAAAACACTGTTCAAAATCCGGAAAAATACGCCCGCAAATTTTACGGGAGTTCCAGCATAAGTATGCTTGAACTCCCGCAAATTTTACGGGAGTTCCAGCAAGTATAATTGTCCAGTATAATATACTGGAGTTTGGAGCACTGGTGCTCCAGTCTCCCGCAAATTTTACAGGAGTTAGCAAAGTATATCGGTCCAGCATAATATGCTGGAGTTCGTACACAAATGCACCAGAACTCCCGTATATTATACTGGACCGGTCCCTGTTGCAGCAAAATAATTTTTCATTGACTTGATAAACGCTGGCTATTTTTCATTGACCAGTGTGAAAACTGGCTATACCACGATATTTTAACGCTAGATTCCATTTCAAGGTCCAAATATAAACCTAGCTTCTAACTATTGTGCCCAAAATTAGCCGACAGAGGAAGTATATGACGACTTATTTTAATTAATAATTCTTTTTATTACTGGTGGGTCGTGGATTATTTTCTTTTGTCTATTGTTGTTTACTCCAAAAATTGATTACTTTGAAATATTATTCATCAGTTGATGCTATCTCTCTTTTGATTCTTTTTTTAAATCTTGATTTTCTTTAACTCTTGTTTTCTCCAATCATGCCCATTGGGTATATCACGGGCAAGGCATCCAAATTTTTTGCGTTGTTTTATCTTGGAATTTTTATCTCCTATAGCAAAAATTAACACCTTATTTATTTCAAATAAATATCATTTAAAAAAATTATATTCGATAGATACCTTTTAATGTTTATAGCAAAATATCTAATTTTGGTTACTTCCTACCCCTAAGCCACTAAATACGCTATTTTTTATTTTTCTCTCTACTTTGATACATGCCATTCTCTTCCTCCATTCCCTGAAAATACCTAGAGTAACAAAAAGAAAAAAAGCTAGCGCAGCAGCTTGAAGAGAGGAGAACGACTGGACAAAGAGTAGACCTAATCCAAAGAGACATCTCCAGCGCCTCACACCCCTTTAGATCTTCATCATTCTTTACCTCAAAATTGAAGATACACATACACAGGTATAGTAGAGAGGAACATATAAGAAGAGGACGAAACAGAGAGAACGAGAATAAGAGGGAGTTGGCCAATTTGCTGCTTATTCAATTTCTTGGATTACCATGGAATTTACGGTTATCAATTCCTACGAAATTATCTATCTTCTTGTTTTATTATGTTGTTTACAATACAACGAAATTATCTACCGTACAAGATGAGTGGGAACAGTAAGATTCAGGGGTTTTGCTCGACGGCAGATTCGTCGGAAATTAGGGTTTGTTCTTGAATAAAGACGACGGAGTTTGGGGCTGAGCAACTTGATTTTCTGTTAATATTTTTCAATGTATCACGTTGTATTTTCATGTATTCATTGTCTTTTTTTTTTCATTGTAATTCAATGTATCTCACTGTATTCCATGTATTTCATTGTATTCACTGTCTTTTTTTTCATTGTATATCAATGTATCCCGTTGTATTCTATGTATTTTATTATATTCAATGTCTCGCTATATGCCATGAATGTATTCATATGTTTTTTTTAATTAATATAATTTATGTATTCAGATGTATTATTGATAACAACACGATAGGGGATTCAAGAATTACTAAGAAAAATAAGAAAATCAAGAAACGTGCGGAAGCTAAAAAAAAATAAAGAAACTAAAAAGGACGGAAAATTAAAGATAGATTGAATTCAAGAAAGAGTTTCTTGAATTCAAGAAGTCTATTCTTGAAGTTGAATCCTAACAACAACAATTAGCTAACAAAGAACTAATCGCTTTTGGTAGAGAATTAAAAACAAGAGATAGATTGTGAAACCCGACCTCTTAGAATAACAAGAACAACAATAAGCCTAAACTTATCACCTTTCTTGAATACCTAGAAGTGATCTAAGATTTCGAAAGAGTTTAATCTTACCACCTTAAGTTGAGTCTTAAAGGTTGAAGAATAAATCCAAGAGTAGCCACACACAAAAGTGCAAGAAAAATCTCACAATTTTTATTGATAATAGTCTAATCAAGATTTCAATCTTGATAATCTTGGGAGGTTCTTGAGCAGTAGAAAAAAAAACAAAAAAAAAACAAAAAAAACCCGAAAATCAGCCCCCCCCTTAAAAAAGTGTTATTGCTCATTATTATTTTTAGAATTCAAGTATTATTTGGTTTCCAAGTCAAGAAAGGAAACAAGAAGTGGGGATCCTTGTTCTTGAAGATTAAGAGAAATGTACCCGCTCCCATTTTAAATCAGGAAAACCCTATCGATGATTTTAATGATGATATTAATTTTGATAGGGTAAGAAGAGATAGGAGGGGACAAAGAGGAAGACTAGAAGATGATAATATAAGTAGTATAAAGATGAAGATGCCATCTTTTAAGGGAACAAGGGATCCAGACTTGTACCTTGATTGGGAGAGAAAAGTTGAAGCCATCTTTGACTGCCACAACTATTCGGAGGGTAAGAAGGTTAAACTTGCTGATGTTGAGTTTTCTGACTATGCAGCAATCTGGTGGAAAAAGCTTTCTAGGGACAGATTGCAAGAAGGACAAGCACTCATTGCTACGTGGGCTGAGATGAAGAGGGTAATGAGGAAGAGATTTATGCCATCACACTTTCAAAGAGATCTACAACAATGTCTTCAAACGTTGAGGCAAGGGTCTATGTCTGTAGATGAGTACTTTAAGGCTATGGATATGGCTATGATTCAAGCTAATTGTATGGAGGAAGAGGAGGCTACAATGGCTAGGTTTTTGAATGGTTTAATTAAGGAAATAGCTGATGTAATCGAATTACAACAATATGTAACTTTAGATGAGCTAGTTGAATTAGCTGTAAAGGTAGAAAGACAAAACAAAAGGAGACAGCAATCTAGCTCATGGAAGAGTCGGCCAACTACTATTCCAAAGAAGCAATGGCTGAAATCTGAGGAGACACCTACTCCTAAAATCCGTGAAGACAAGGGCAGGAGCAAAGTGGAATCCAAGGATGGGGGTAAGCCTTTTATGCCTAAAACTTCTACTTGTACTTCTTCTATTCAATGTCTCAAGTGTCAAGGGAGAGGACATAGGGCTTATGAATGCCCAAGTAGAAGAAATATTCTAATCAAAGAGGATAGGGGATATGAGACTGAAAAAAGTGAACCAAGTGAAGAACAAGAAGAAAACTTTGTAGAGAGTGAAAAAGGAGAAGAGATGGAGTACATTGATAGTGGGGTGAATTTTGTGGTTAGGAGGCTTATGCACATTAATTTGGGTGACTCTAATGAAGAACAAAGGGAAAACATATTCCATACTCGGTGTGGGATTAAAGATAAAATTTGTTCTATGATAATTGATAATGGGAGTTGTGCTAATGTTGTGAGTGCATATTTAGTGGAAAAGCTAGGGTTGGAATGGACGAAGCACCCTAGACCTTATAGGTTACAATGGTTCAATGATAGTGGAGAGGTCAAGGTGAATAAGCAATGCATGGTCTCCTTTAAGATTGGAAGGTACGCTCACGAAGTTCTATGTGATATAGTACCCATGCAAGCTTGTCATATCTTGTTGCGGCGCCCGTGGCAGTATGATAGGAATGCTTTTCACGATGGGAGGAAAAATAGATACTCTCTTGAGCATAATGGCAAGAAGTACATTCTTGCACCTTTAACTCTTTCCCAAGTGTATGAAGATCAAAAAAAAGATGAAAGAATCAATGGGGAAATATGGGGAGGGAACGAAACGAGAGACTAAAGGGAAAGAAAAAGAGAGAAAATATGAAATGAGGTGTGAGGAGAGAGAGAGCAGCAATGAGAGAAAGAAAAAGGTGGGGAAGAGTGAAAAAAAAAAGAAAGCATTGGTGAGAGGAAAGAGGCTAATATTGAAAAAAAAAGTGAGCCTTGCAAAAGCCAAAGAGTGTTTAATTGCAAAAAAAGAGGGGCTGCCTATTATCTTGCTCACTTATAAGGAAGTTCTGCTTAATAATGATTCACTAACATCCTCTTTTCCTAGTGTTATTTCTAACCTTTTGCAGGATTTTGTAGATATATTTCCTGAGGATCTTCCTAAAGGTTTCCCACCTTTAAGAGGAATAGAGCATCAAATCGATTTTGTGCCGGGATCACAAATTCCTAATAGGCCTGCTTATAGGAGCAATTCCGAAGAAACAAAAGAATTGCAAAGACAAGTAGAGGAGCTACTTGATAAGGGATTTGTAAGAGAAAGCATGAGTCCTTGTTCTGTGCCCGTGCTTTTGGTGCCAAAGAAGGATGACACTTGGAGGATGTGCGTGGACTGCCGCGCCATCAATAAAATAACGGTAAAGTATCGCCATCCTATTCCCCGTTTAGATGATATGCTTGACCAATTGCATGGTTCTCAAATAGTCTCTAAAATTGATTTGAAGAGTGGATATCACCAAATTAGAATGAATCCTGGAGATGAGTGGAAAACTGCCTTTAAAACTAAATATGGATTGTATGAATGGTTAGTGATGCTGTTCGGGTTAACTAATGCACCTAGTACATTCATGAGGTTAATGAACCATATCTTTAAGGATTTTCATGGAATATTTGTAGTCGTTTATTTTGATGATATTTTAATCTTTTCTAAATCTTTAGAAGAGCATGTCGAACATTTGAAACAAGTTTGTAATGTTCTTAGGGAGCAACAATTGTATGCAAATCTATCCAAATGCACTTTTTGTGTAGATAAGGTGGTTTTCTTGGGTTTTGTTGTGAGTTCTAGAGGTGTTGAGGTAGATGAAGATAAAATCAAAGCAACTAAAGATTGGCCTACACCTAAGAGCATTACTGAAGTTAGAAGTTTTCATGGACTTGCTAGCTTTTATAGGAGATTTGTTAGAGATTTTAGTTAAATTGCTGCTCCTTTAACTGAAGTCATTAAGAAGGATAAGGTCTTTAACTGGAGAAAAGAACAAGAGCATGCATTTAATATTTTGAAGGATAAATTGTGTTCTGCTCCTTTGTTATAATTACCTGATTCTAATAAGTCCTTTGAAATTGAATGTGATGCATCTGGTAGAGGTATTGGGGATGTTTTAATGCAAGATTCTAAACTAATCGCTTATTTTAGTGAGAAGTTGAATGGGGCTGCATTGAATTATTCTAATTATGATAAGGAATTGTATGCCTTGGTAAGGGCTCTTGCTACATGGCAGCATTATTTGTGGCCAAAGGAGTTTGTGATAAAAACTGACCATGAGTCCTTAAGATACTTGAAAAGCCAAGGTAAATTGAGTAGAAGACATGCCAAATGGGTTGAATTCATTGAGACATTTCCTTATGTGATTAGCTACAAGCAAGGTAAAGACAATATAGTTGCTGATGCGCTTTCAAGAACGTACGCTCTTGTTTCTACTCTTACTTCTAAATTGATGGGATTTGATCATATTAAGGATTTGTATGTTGATGATTCTGATTTTGATGTAGCATTTTCGGCATGTTTAAATGGACCTTTTGAGAAGTATAATCTGAAAGATGGGTTTCTTTTTAAAGAGAATAAGCTTTGTGTCCCTTATTGTTCTTTACGAGATGTTTTTGTGAGGGAAGCACATTGTGGGGGCTTATGGGACACTTTGGTGTGCCTAAAACACTTGACTTCCTTACTGAAAATTTCTTTTGGCCTAATATGAGAAAATATGTAGAAAAATTTTGTGCTCAATGCCTTGAATGCAAACAAGCTAAATCTAAAGTGTTGCCACATGGTTTATACACGTCATTACCTGTGCCTATTTCACCTTGGATTGATATTTCTATGGACTTTGTGTTAGGACTGCCTAGAACAAGGTATGGTAAAGATAGCATCTTTGTTGTGGTAGATAGGTTCTCAAAAATGGCTCGTTTTATTCCTTGTTTAAAGACCAATGATGCTTCTCATGTTGCTGATTTATTTGTTAGAGAAGTTGTTAAATTGCATGGTATATCTAGAACTATTGTTAGTGATAGGGATGCTAAGTTTCTAAGCCACTTTTGGCGTGTGCTTTGGGGAAAATTGGGAACAAAATTGTTATTTTCTACTTCTTATCATCCACAAACTGATGGGCAAACTGAGGTAGTAAATAGAACCTTAGGAAATATGTTAAGGGCTGTTCTAAAAGGAAAATTAACTTCTTGGGAGGATCACTTGCCGATGGTAGAATTTGCTTACAATCGAACTGTTCATTCAACTACTGGTTATTCTCCTTTTGAAATTGTTTATGGCTTTAAACCCCTTACACCCCTTGACTTATTACCTTTGCCTACTAATGAGATGGTTAGTCTTGATGGAAAAAAGAAAGCTGATCTTATGAAGACTATTCATGAGCATACGAGACTTGTAATTGAGAGGAAGAATGAGCAAACAACTTTACGAAGAAATAAAGGTCGAAAACCAGTTATCTTTGAGCCTAGTGATTTGGTTTGGGTTCATATGAGGAAGGAGAGATTTCCTTCAAAAAGGAAGACAAAATTTCACCCTAGAGGAGATGGGCCATTTAAAGTACTTGAAAGGATTGGAGATAATGCTTACAAATTGGACCTTCCAGGAGAGTTTCAAGTAAGTGCTACTTTCAATGTTGCTGACTTATCCTTGTTTGATGTAGGTTCAAATTCGAGGACGAATTCTTTTCGAGAGGAGGGGAATGATAGCTTCATAGACAAGGATAAAGCTTTAGAATCACTAAGAAAGCCATTCACAGGGTCTCAAGCTAAGGAGAAGCAAAACAAGGTTGTTGGGCTTCAATGGGAGATCAAGAAAGCGCTAATGGTGGAAGAAGAGCTCAAGAATTATGGAGAGGATTTAGCTAAGTGCTACACTCATTTCATGGTCCACGTCCAAGTCCAAGAGGAGATAGATTGGGGTCCAAGCACCAGCCAAGGAGGGCCTAAATTAGGCGCCTAAATCAACTTACAAAGGAGCCAACTTGGCGCCCAAGTCAACTCAAGGAGGGGCGACCAAGACATAGGAGAAGGAGTCAAAGTTCCTTATTTTGTTTCCTAGTTTGTTAGGACATATTTGATGCTTTCCTAGGTAGTTAAGGTTTTATTTTTATTTTCCTAAGATTATTGGAATTACTTTCCAAGATTGACTTGGTTTTTGTTTCCTAGAGTTTTACCTTTTTCTATGGTAGTTGGACTTGTTGTCCAAAGTAGTTTAAGACTTTATTTCCTTATTTTTTTAGGTAGAACTTCATGACCCCTTCCCTATATAAAAGGGTATCTTCTTTGCTTTTAGACTTAGACTATTATCAATAAAAATTGTGAGATTTTTCTTGCACTTTTGTGTGTGGCTACTCTTGGATTTATTCTTCAACCTTCAAGACTCAACTTAAGGTGGTAAGATTAAACTCTTTCGAAATCTTAGGTCACTTCTAGGTATTCAAGAAAGGTGATAAGTTTAGACTTATTGTTGTTCTTGTTATTCTAAGGGGTCGGGTTTCACAATCTATCTCTTGTTTTTAATTCTCTACCAAAGACAATTAGTTCTTTGTTAGCTAATTGTTGTTGTTAGGATTCAACTTCAAGAATAGATTTCTTGAATTCAAGAAACTCTTTCTTGAATTCAATCTATCTTTAATTTTCCCTCCTTTTTAGTTGCTTTATTTTTTTAGCTTCCGCACGTTTCTTGATTTTCTTGTTTTTCTTAGTAATTCTTGAATCCCCTATCGTGTTGTTATCAATTATATTATTTCTTTGAAGATTGCTATGTTTTTGGGATATTTTTCGGTTGAGAATCTTTTTTATAACTGGAAATACAAAATTTATGTGTTATAATTGAGTTTGTTGAGTTATATTAGGAGTCTATTATGTTAATTGATTCACTTTCCGTTTAAAAATAGTGTAATCCCATATTTCATGCCGTGAATACAGTCGAATACAATAATTGTCCAGTTGTAATCCCATGTTTCACGCCATGAATACTGTCGAATACACTCGAATACAAAAATCTGTCTAACTGTAATCCCCATTTTCACGCCTAGAAATGCTACTGTATTCAACAAAAATCTGTCTAACTGTAATCCCCTTTTTCACGCCTAGAAATGCTACTGTATTCATGAATACAGTAGCTTAAATACATCAAATACATCTTATAACAACAGAAAACGTATCTATAATCTGTAATTTAGCAAATGATATCTATAGATAGCTAATTACCACTAAAAGATAGTGCTTTATGAAAATTTTTCTTTTATCTTCTTCTTCCTCCCCCCCCTCCCCGCCTTTGCTTCTGCAAGAGGAAAAGAAATAAAAATGGAGACTATATATATCATGGAGAAATGTATTTGTATTTTTTTCCATAGCATGTCACGAGATAATTCCATTAGAAGCTTTACTATATATACAAAAAACAACCAATCCTTAAAATAGTTCAAATCTTAAGAATATATTCTACTCGAGGTTCTGATGTACTGTATATTTTAGTCATGGGGCCAAGTGCCAACTTGCATCGACTTGGTTACGTTATTGGTTGCTTTAATTATATCGATTCTTGATCCAAATTGCATCACTTTTCCTTTAGGTTTCAAGTTCTTTTTTGTCCTAAACTCCTAATGGAATATTGCTCGCTTGTAGACTTGTACATAACACCATTAAATCACGCAGGTTAACATATTAAAAAAAAGGAATTTAGTTGCACAAAGCATCCTGCATTTTATGTAGGATCCAAAGAAGGACCATACTCTAAGAGGTGTAATGTAGACAACCTACTTTAATGTCAGCATTAGTGTTATGAATAAAGCCCAACCCAAGGTCAAAGAAGGAGCTATTGGGCTGAAAAGAGTTATTGGGCCGAGAACAAGCAATAGGGCCGGGTTAATTTGGGATCCAGGATGAATAGTGGGTGTAAGAGCGGTTATATTAAAAGGGTTAGTGGTCTGTGATTTTTGGTTTAAGCGAATTGTTGAAGAAAAGACTGTTTCTCTCTCCTCTTTCTTAGTCTAAGCTTCTCATCTCTCTTCCTCTACTATCTGTGTATCTTCTCCTATATTCTTAGTTTCAGTATCTCCATTATTAGCCTGCAATTTGAGTGTTGGTTTGGCTACTAGGAATTGTAATAGATCTTTAGTTCTTATCTATATACTTTGAGATTGTAGCATTTGTTACATTGGTGCTTTCATCCCTCGGACTCCAACGACGACTATGATTCTACCTCGATTTAGTGGCGACGGCAACCCGGCGGGTTGGCTTTTTCGGGCCGAGCTGTACTTCACATCCCTTGGCTTCTCCAAGAAGGACTGGTTGCCTCTTCCATCCTTCTACCTAGAAGGCGATGCTCTTGCTTGGTTTGATTTGTTATTTCGCATTAAACAATTTTATGATTGGAACCATTTCAAGGAGAAGTTTCTTCTGCATTTTCAGAAATGGACTATTACTGATCTGCAACAAGTAATTCAAATTTCTCTGAGCTTGAATCTGCTTCTAGACCAGCCAACAAGACGGAACAAGCCATTACTGTAGTTTCTACTGGAGTTTTCCCTAATACAATCGCTGATAGGTCTTTGGCTACACCTGTAAACTCCAAAATTTATGCTCCTTCCTCTTTAGGTTTATTCACAAGCCTTCAAGTCACTGATATACCCGATCCCAAGAGTTTACCTGGTGGAGACAAGTACGGATCAGTTGAAGACAAGGTGTTTGACGAATTTCCCCAGAGTGATGAACCTGATCTGCCTTGTCATTGTCTTGCAGATGCAACTGCCCTTACCTATAGGATGAAATCTGGATTGGAAACTGAACAAGTCATGGAGGACCAAGTGTTTGCTAAAAATCCTCAACGAAACACCGACGAACAACTCATTCAATTTGCCCCTCTGATTATGGATCCTTTTGCTAGCTTGGTACCAGGTGATAAGTTTCCTTTTGGTCAAACACTCGTTGTGCCTGTTAGTGTCAATTTGAACGATGGCCATATGCTTGATACTTATTGTTGTCACGCGAGGGATTGCACATCTCATTATTATGCGTCTGAATCAACAATAGGGACTATCCCATTTTGTAGCTGTATGGACAATTGGTTTGACACGGGGCAATATTTTAAGAGTGATTCATGTATATTTTTCTCTGTTGAATCTGAAGATTTAAAATAAAATGAAGAGTTTTCAAAGACAAAAACCATCACCTGGTTCCATGATGAGTTCAACATCCATTTGGACTATTGGTGTGATACTAGGCAGGAAAGCAATCTTGCTGGAATCTTGCTTTCTAAATCGAGAATACGTACTAGGGAGGGGAAAATACAGCAAGTGCTCCAGGTATTATCTGAAAGTTCCTCCAAGCAATCACCGCATATTCGGGTCGACGAATCTGCTGGACTCTGGTTTGCTCTGTTTGGTCTAGTTTATGAAGCAAGGTCTGTTTCGCCGTATATTATCTTTGATCCTGGTCCTTATCTTGATTATGCCATATTGCACATGTTAGCCGTCTTCATAATAGCAAACAACTATAGTGACTGCATTTGCTCTAGATGCTTGAACTACGTGACGTTACTTCATTTTGTTATAGGGACTGTTGTGACTGTTTCTTGTGCCATTCCATATCTGTTTAAAGCTCAAGAACTGCTTGCAAAGGATAAAAATAGATTTCTTGGTCCCTATTATACATTATTTCATTTGGAGCCTGATGGTAGCTTGGAGTTTGATTTGCCTATGATTTAGCTAGAAGAGCTTTTTATTGTGAGCCAGGAGCATCCACATGTTGCTTCCTTTCTGCATCTGCACGTGTTCGACAGAGCTTATGGCGGGACGTTTGTAAATAATTGTGTAGATGAATACTTGAGTGACTATGCCGAGACATTTGGTGGGAAGTGCGCTACTTATATTGTTCTTGCCTCAAACCATAAGGACAAGATCCATAAGAGTAAGAGACAACACAAGGTTCTTGAATTCGTGCGCACCATACAAGCTGTGACGACCCGACCCGTCGTCTCATGTATTACAGCCCCGTTTCCCCCATTTTACTGCTTCTTCATGTTTCATTATCAGCAACGAGTGAGTTATAGTTGAATTGAATTGGTTTGGATAGGAAATGAGACACTTAGTCTCTTTAAGGAAGGCTTAAGTTGGAAAAGTCAACCAGACGTTGACTTATGAGTTATAAGGCTCGGATGTGATTTCCGGTGATTCGGTTAGCTTCGGGAAGTGATTTGTGACTTAGAAGTGCGATCGGAATTGATTTTGGAGGCCCGGTGTAGAATTAGGCTTGAATTGGCGAGGTTAGTATTTTGGCGAATTCCGGTGGATGGGTGAGAATTTGATCCGAGAGTAGGAATGGAATTCTGAGAGTTGATGTAGCTTCGTTAAGTGATTTTGGATATGTGTGCAAATTTTCAGGTCATTCGGACATCGTTTGGTCGGGTTTTTGATCGAAAGTGCATTTCGGAAGCTCTTGAAGAACTTAGGCTTGAATCCGATGTGAATTGATGATTTTAGTGTTGTTAGGTGTGTTTTGATGATTGGAGCAAGTTCGTATGATGTATTGGGATATGTTGGTGCCTTTGGCTGAGGTCCCGGGGGCCTCGGGGTGGTTTCGGATGGTTAACGGGATAAAATTTGGAGTTTAAAGGCTGCTGAAGGATCTGGTACCTGGTATTTCCGCTTCTGCGGAAATGGACCGCAGAAGCGGTCACGCAGAAGTGAGAGGGGGCCCGCAGAAGCGAAAATGGGCCTGGGAGACTTTTCCGCAAAAGCGGGCCAGCGGACCGTAGAAGCGGACCCGCTTACGCGATTGGTTGACCGCAGAAGCGGTCTTGGGGAAAAGTTGAGGAACCGCAGAAGCGGATAAGTAGCCGCAAAAGCGGTGTCGCAGAAGTGACAAAAGGACCGCAAAAGCGGAAAGAACTGTTCAGAAGGGGTTTTTTATTATAATATTTCATCCGCGAGGGTTATGTATTTTCCACCATTTTGAGCGAGCTTTGAGGCGATTTTGAAGAGGGATTCAAGGAGGAATGATTAGAGGTAAGTTCCTTGGCCTAAATACTCGAGATTTTGTTAAATTTAACATGGAAATTGGTTGGAATTCGTTAAAAGGGGTAAAGTTAGGGCTTGAGTTTTTGATATTTCAAATTGGGATTTGATAGGTCATTTGAGCTCGGATTTGGGAGTTCTTGGTATGTATGGACTCGTGGCGAGACGGGAATCCGGTAATGTGAATTTTGTAATTTTTCGAGAAGCGGGACCGAGGCTCGGGTTTTGCTAGTTTCGAGATTTCTGCTATTTCTTGGCTGTTTTCGATTGGTTATTGTTCCCTTGGCATATTGTAATGTATTCGCTCTGATTTTGGTTAGATTCGACGTGCGTGGAGGCCGATTCGAGGGGCAAAGGCGTCGCGAGCTAGAGATTTCACCGGTTCGAGGTGAGTAATACTTGTAAATGATATCCTGAGGGTTTGAAACCCCGGATTTGCACATCATAGTGTTGTATTGTGGTGACTTGCACGCCAGGTATGAGCGTGGGGTAGAGCACCGTCGGGGGTTGTGACTTGGTCCGTCCCGGTTGTTGAGTTTACTGCGTAATTGACTGAAACCTACTTGATGCTATCGTGATTTGGGTTGATTGCCATGTTTTGGGCTTCGTGCCGATTATTTGAATCCTTTAGGGATTATTATCACTGTTTTCATGAAACTTAGCATGTTAAATGACTTCAGTCCTAGTTAAATACTGTTTTGAAATGTACAGTCATATTGCTAAAAGTTTAAAGACTTAAATTGCATTTTTCTGATGTTTTGAGTTAAAAGCTATTACTTAAAATTGCCCGAGTGGCACATTTGCATCGATCTGGACTGAATATGGATCGGGCTGCACGCCGCAGCGATACTATGATGATATTGCGCTTGCGCTGTAGGAGCCCCTCCGGAGTCTGAACCCCCACAGTGAGCGCGGGTACCCAAATGGATCGGGTTGCACGCCGCAGCGGTCATATGCATTGCATTGCATTCATCCATTGGTTCCTGTTTGTAATACGTGTCATGACATTCAGCACTCTCATTTCATTGGCATTCATGCTACTTCTTGCACTGTTTACTAGACGCCCTGGTGTTAATTGTTAGTGGAGTGTTGTGCCCGAGGGGTTGACTTATGTGCAGACTTGCACTATCTGATTACGCATTCATTTGCTTGACTGTTGGAAAAGGATATTTTCAAAAGAGGTTTTTAAACTGAGCCAGATATTTTCTAAAGGATTTTTCACGGTTTTACTGTTTTCTCAAAGGGTTGTACTGTCCTATATAGCATGATGGAGTGCTCTTACGTGATTTCTTGCCTCTCAGTTATTATTTACTCTTATTACTCACTGAGTTGGAAGTACTCACTTTACTCCCTACACCTCGCGTGCAGTTGCAGGTATCGTTCACCCGGTAGCAGGTTATTAGCGGATTGAAGGTATTGTTATTGTAGCTGAGCAAGGTGACCGCCAGCGTTCGCGGCACCGGATGTTGTCTTTTGTTTTCCAGAAATTTTACTTGTATATATTTATTGGCCTGTAGTTGTGTTAAGGTTTCCTTAGATGCTCGTGACTTGTGATACCCCGGTCGGGTAGTGATTAACAGTTTCTAATGCCATTAAGTTGTATCTTCTATTCATTATGTTTAATAATTTGTTAGTGAAAGGATTTGGGTTAGTTGGCTGGCCTTGTCTTCACGAGAGGCGCCATCACGATCGGGTATGGGAATTGGGTCGTGACACAAGCTGTATGTGGCATGGACTTCTTTGGTACTGTCATTGCAATTCGCTCAAGCTTGACCGACCCAACTGGTATTCGATCATAGAGTCTATTCACTAACACATTGTCAAGTTTGGGATTTACATCTACTCTGACTAGGAGCTTTCAAGAAGAATTTCCACATGAGGAGATGTACTGGTGGACTGTGGTTAATCAACCAAATTTTTACAAGCTATGGGGTTACATGGAACAAGTCGAGTCTGACTTAAAATCTGCCCATTTTAAGATCAATTGGGAGCATCTTCACTATATTTCTTTTTCTGTATTGATTTACTCTGTGGAAAGTTCACCTACAATTGTCCATTTAGCCAAATGGTTTTCCCCTTGGCAGAGAGGTAAGGATACTGTGAACATGCCTAAGCATGTCAATGTACCATGGAAAGAAAAATTAGATATGTTGGCTGGAAAGTATGATGCTTCCACTACGTATAAATATTTGAAGGGGGTTATTATAATGAGGGAGATGCACTACAACTTGACTCCACTCAATCTTTTGTTCGTACTGTGTTACGCTGGAGTGTAATTGAGTATGGTGCATATTATGAAGCTGCTGTGGAGCTATCATATCAACAATATTACTATAGTAATCTCCATTATGTTTTTATTCCAGTATTGTTGTGGCCTATGGAGGTTTCACAAGAACTGCAACATTTTTATTATTACAGCCATGTCCAATGCGAAGTTTTGCCAACACAATAAATAGTTTTCATTTAACTGAGACCATGATTTTGTGGAGGTTCGCTACGGGAATGTTTGCAGGGAAACTTTCATTTAGCTTACTGCTCACAACTTTAAAAATATGGCACGCAAGGTTTATAGGTGTACTAGTTCACATAATTTTCTCAAGTCATACATCATGCCTTGGTGTTGATCTAATTGGTTGGGAGCTTGTGAATATCATTGTTCTTGACTCGAACCTTGAGGACAAGGTTCTTATTCAGGACAGGAGTATTGTTATGAATAAAGCCCAACCCAAGGTCAAAGAAGGAGTTATTGGGCTGAAAAGAGTTATTGGGCCGAGAACAAGTAATAGGGCCGGGTTAATTTGGGATCTAGGATGAATAGTGGGTGTATGAGCAGTTCTATTAAAAGGGTTAGTGGTCTGTGATTTTTGGTTTAAGCGAATTGTTGAAGAAAAGACTGTTCCTCTCTCCTCTTTCTTAGTCTAAGCTTCTCATCTCTCTTCCTCTACTATCTGTGTATCTTCTCCTATATTCTTAGTTTCAGTATCTCCATTATTAGCCTGCAATTTGAGTGTTGGTTTGGCTACTAGGAATTGTAATAGATCTTTAGTTCTTATCAATATACTTTGAGATTGTAGCATTTGTTACAATTAGTGAATAGTGACTGCTTGCACGGCTCGAACGTGTGACCAATAAGTCCCACGGAGACAACTTTATCGTTGCTCCAAGGCTTTTATTCACGGAGGACCCATGTATATAGTGATATTATAATGGGGTATTATCACTTTTAGCCCGTGCCAGAAACTATTTACATCTGGTAGCCGAAAAAGTATATAAAATTTGTGTAATATTTGTATATAACATACAAAATGTATATATATACACAAAAAATCAAATTTTATATATTTTTTCGGTTATTATTTTTACAGCAGCTATACAGTGTCATTTTTCCTGTTATAAATAGCAGTTTGGAAATCAAACTTTGTATTTTCATATATTTTCCTACTTGTATAGTTCTTTGTTTAGTACAAGTTCTCACTTTTAAACTATGATTAGTATGGACCATATAATTCACATGCCTAAAATTAGTCTTGGGCCATATGATTTACATGGGAGAAATTAAAAAATAGCCAGATTTACCACTGGTCGTTGAAAAATAGCCAAGTTTCAAAAGTCATCGAAATTTAGCCACTTTAAATCTGAGCGAAAACACTGTTCAAAATCCGGAAAAATACGCCCGCAAATTTTACGGGAGTTCCAGCAAGTATAATTGTCCAGTATAATATACTGGAGTTTGGAGCACTGGTGCTCCAGTCTCCCGCAAATTTTACAGGAGTTAGCAAAGTATACTGGTCCAGCATAANGGGCAGCTGCAGGTGATTAAAGAATCGATCTTCAAATGATTAAGGAAAATGGTATTGCCAACCATAGTGATTCGACGGGGGTATATGTTCCAGTGAAAGGGCAATGTGATGTAAACTGATAATACTTCGGTAGTGTTGCGACATTTGGGATCGACTGTTGATATCTTAGTTTGTTTGATGGCACAGGGAAACTTTAGAATACCTTTCGTGGGATGATTGGGTACTTGAGGTGTGATATGTATTCGTACGGCGCAATTTAGGATCAGGTATAGTGATTTGTGCGCTATATGGAGTTGGAGACTAGGAGTTCTCGTGTTCAGGCTATGCAATTATTGTAAATCGTGTGTATCGGCACCGTCTAGCGGTTATTGGGAATTAGAGGTCCGAGTGGATCTTTCTTTGCTTGGTATGCCAAATTTTGGATATGATATTGGATTGTAGGCTGGTTGTCTCAGTGTTGGGTTATTCTAGACTATTGTGCTACGGGCTAGGCCGGAAATCCCACGGGTTGAGCGGCAAGGTGCATTGGATTATGTTCTTGCAGAGTGGTATATATTTCAAAAGATGCAGCGGACAGCTGAGAAGGATTGCTTTTCTTAATGGGGCATTCGTGATGGATGTCAGTGCAGAGGTTTCTACCATTGATTCAGTTCCGGTATTGAGCGACTTTTCGGATGCGTTTTTTGTGGTCGGGCATGTCGCCGGGTGAGATGGCGGATTTCGATATTTATTTGGTGCCGGGCACCGTATCGTACGGCTCTGGCAGGAGTTATAGTAGTGGAAGGAGCAGCTTCAGGCTTCTTGGTATTGAGTTCGTTGGCAGGCCAATGTGGCTACGTATTTAGCTTGAGTTAGCTTGGTTAGTCTTGAGTTGTATTGTTGAGGGACAGGTGGATTCGATCGTTATTGAACTTGTTAGTGATCTGGGGAGATCTATGAGTTGCTTTTTCTGTGCTGTGAGGCGTTATGATTTGTTGGTTATGGGCACACGTGGTGCAGATCTATTGGGGATTCATAGTGGAAGTCGAGCGGGAAGAATAATCGGATGTTGCTCGGTAAATGGAGTGTGGGTTATGACCTATCAGGTGGCGTATCGTATGTTGTTTATTTCACCGTGGGTGCAATGAATTGCCTTGGTTTCAGACATCAAATTGTGTGTGGCTGTCGAATTTTGATCACAGTGTCTTGAGGTGCTCCATGTGTAATAGTGTTTGGATAGGATCGCGCATTATAGCGAGGCTGCGTTGAGTTATGACCTTTCGGGGTAGATTCAGGTGTTCTATTTCTATGATGTGAGACGGGGTCTCAGCCTTGTGTTGTGATGATACTGATGAGCTTGAAGTACAGCTCTTTTGTTTGAGTTATTTTCATGATTTGAGTATATTCAGGTCGTTTCTTGTTGGTACGCGTATTATGCAAGTTGTGGCTTAGGCCTGTATTGAGGTATCATATCACCAGAGTGGTGTGTTGGATTCGAGGTGATCGTTAGAGTCGTTAATGAATACGAACAGAATTGATTGCAGCTTGTTAGAGAGATAATATCAAGGTATGGCCCGGAAATCTGTTGTGATATTAGTCAAAGGGAAGTGGCTTCATGAACGGTTGATCTGAGGAATGGTTACGGTTTATCGCGTGTTTCATTTGTTGTTGGCAGTATATGGAAGTGTTGGAATAAGACTTTAGCTAATAAAAGGTTTTCTATCGGTATTTGGTTATTATGGGCAACTGCTGTAAATAGAGCCTATCGTTTCGAGTGTTTGGATTATGTGGTATATCATATGATTTCACCTGAGGTTGCAAGTATTGGTTATTACAGCTGGTTCGGGTTTATTCTGGGTATAGATGTGAGGTTCTGATATTGTGTATGATCTCGGAAAGTGCAATGTGGTTCTATGGTTTATGGTTTAAATGGACTGTGAGATTTCGGCTATATTGTGCTGTCGGACCTATATGAGATAGGGTGATGTGAGATCACCCCGGGTATATGCTTGGTAAAGTTATTCAGTTGTTGGTTAGCTTCTAGGACAACTCTGGGTACGCTCGAGGACGAGCGTTGGTTTAAGTTGGGGAGGATGTGACGACCCGACCCGTCGTCTCATGTATTACAGCCCTGTTTCCCCCATTTTACTGCTTCTTCATGTTTCATTATCAGCAACGAGTGAGTTATAGTTGAATTGAATTGGTTTGGATAGGAAATGAGACACTTAGTCTCTTTAAGGAAGGCTTAAGTTGGAAAAGTCAACCAGACGTTGACTTATGAGTTATAAGGCTCGGATGTGATTTTCGGTGATTCGGTTAGCTTCGGGAAGTGATTTGTGACTTAGAAGTGCGATCGGAATTGATTTTGGAGGCCCGGTGTAGAATTAGGCTTGAATTGGCGAGGTTAGTATTTTGGCGAATTCCGGTGGATGGGTGAGAATTTGATCCGGGGGTAGGAATGGAATTCTGAGAGTTGATGTAGCTTCGTTAAGTGATTTTGGATATGTGTGCAAATTTTAAGGTCATTCGGACATCGTTTGGTCGGGTTTTTGATCGAAAGTGCATTTCAGAAGTTCTTGAAGAACTTAGGCTTGAATCCGATGTGAATTGATGATTTTAGTATTGTTAGGTGTGTTTTAATGATTAGAGCAAGTTCGTATGATGTATTGGGATATGTTGGTGCCTTTGGCTGAGGTCCCGGGGACCTCGGGGTGGTTTCGGATGGTTAACGGGATAAAATTTGGAGTTTAAAGGCTACTGAAGGATCTGGTACCTGGTATTTCCGCTTCTGCAGAAATGGACCGCAGAAGCGGTCACGCAGAAGCGAGAGGGGGCATGCAGAAGCGAAAATGGGCCTGGGAGACTTTTCCGCAAAAGCGGACCAGCGGACCGTAGAAGCGGACCCGCTTACGCGATTGGTTGACCGCAGAAACGGTCTTGGGGAAAAGTTAAGGAACCGCAGAAGCGGATAAGTAACCGCAAAAGCGCTGTCGCAGAAGCGACAAAAGGACCGCAAAAGCGGAAAGAACTGTTCAGAAGGGGGTTTTTATTATAATATTTCATCCGCGAGGGTTATGTATTTTCCACCATTTTGAGCGAGCTTTGAGAGCTTTGAGGCGATTTTGAAGAGGGATTCAAGGAGGAATGATTAGAGGTAAGTTCCTTGGCCTAAATACTCGAGATTTTGTTAAATTTAACATGGAAATTGGTTGGAGTTCATTAAAAGGGGTAAAGCTAGGGCTTGAGTTTTTGATATTTCAAATTGGGATGTGATAGAAAATTTGAGCTCGGATTTGGGAGTTCTTGGTATGTATGGACTCGTGGCGAGACGAGGAATCCGGGAATGTGAATTTTGTAATTTTTTCGAGAAGCGGGCCCGAGGCTCGGGTTTTGCTAGTTTCGAGATTTCTACTATTTCATGGCTGTTTTCGATTGGGTATTGTTCCCTTGGTATATTGTAATGTATTCGCTCTGATTTTGGTTAGATTCGACGCGCGTGGAGGCCAATTCGAGGGGCAAAGGCGTCGCGAGCTAGAGATTTCACCGGTTCGAGGTGAGTAATACTTGTAAATGATATCCTGAGGGTTTGAAACCCCGGATTTGCACATCATAGTGCTGTATTGTGGTGACTTGCACGCCAGGTATGAGCGTGGGGTAGAGCACTGTTGGGGATTGTGACTTGGTCCGTCCCGGTTGTTGATTTTACTGCGTAATTGACTGAAACCTACTTGATGCTATCGTGATTTGGGTTGATTGCCATATTTTGGGCTTCGTGCCGATTATTTGAATCCTTTAGGGATTATTATCACTGTTTTCATGAAACTTAGCATGTTAAATGACTTCAGTCCTAGTTAAATACTGTTTTGAAATGTACAGTCATATTGCTAAAAGTTTAAAGACTTAAATTGCATTTTTCTGATGTTTTGAGTTAAAAGCTATTACTTNTAGAGAGAATTCTCAAATATTTGCAACAACATCCAATCTAAACAAACAATGTCTTTTGAAAACCCAAATTCGAATTCAAAGCCTTGGCTATGGAAGAAATAATGGGATTTTGATACGAAAATCGTGGGTGTGGGAGGGAAACGTGGGTGAAGGTGTGGGAATTGGAGAGAGAAACGTTGGGGAGGGGGGGGGGGGTGGTATTAGAAGGAATATACGGTACCATTAAATTAGGAGTGTAATTAATACCCTTAAAAATCACTAATGGTATATAATTGGTAATTAGGTATACTAAATGTAATTCTATCAAACCTTAAACATTGAGGGTAATATAGTTTCCTATATGGCATAGGAATGTAAAAATTAGTTTCAACATAAGTACAACCCACATAAGTGCTCTTCATTCGCGTAGCCACCATTTTAAGTTTTCATCCGTATAGCCAATGAAGTCTACATCAATCTCATAATGATCTCTTTCCTTTTTTTTCTTCTATTTCTCTTATTTATTTTTTTCTCTTCCAGATTAATATGACTATCTGACAAAAAGTCAAGTCATCATGTGGTTTTAAATCCTTACCTTTTCCCCCTCTTTTTGCCTTATTTTTGTCCGAAATTTACCAAAAAAAGGAGTGTATATATATATATA
>NW_017676122.1:0-13612 GCF_001879085.1 Nicotiana attenuata | reverse complement strand
ATATATATATATATATATATATATATATATATATATACACACACACACACACACAATTGTACATTGGATGCAATGTAAATACATTATTATATGCTCGTATATATATATAATTATACACACTTATATATATATTTATACAATATAGAAAAAATACATAAGTTACCCATCAAACTTGTCCGGAAAAATCATTTACACACCTTAACTTTACGGGTGACCTATGTCCCCCTTATTTTTGTTTGAGGTGAATTTAATATCACTCTAAATGGTGACGTGGCAAAGGCAGTAGTTTCACTCTTCCAAACTCGCGTGTAAGAGGGAAAGGATTAAAAATAGACATATTTTTACTGTCTGCGTCCCTCTTTCTTTTACTTCTTTTCTTATTTTTTTTCTCTTTTTGTTTCCTTTCTTTACCTTTTCTTCTTTCTGTCACCATTTCCCTTTTCCCATCCAAGATACTCATACTACATATGTGTGTAAATGATTTTTCCGAACAAGTTTGATGGACAACTTATGTATTTTCTCTACAATATATATAATACATATGTATGAGTATACAACATATGCACTGAATGTACATAAATTCAACATGCATATTTTACACTAGGAAAAAACTTTCCAACCATCATTAAACCTTTATTTCAACACAAAATTTTCCATATAAAAAAAAGTGGTAAACTTTCATGAGACCTCTTATACATTAATAATGTATATACACCCTATACATTGAAAAAAATATAATTATACATCATTATACACAAATCTACACACTTATACCTATTTTATACATAATTATACAATATTTGTATAAGTGTGTATAAACACCAGTTATACGGCATATGCACTGAAAAATACCTTATGTCCATCACTACACCTCTGTTTTAACACCAATATTATCAAAAAGAAGAAGAAGAACCAATCAACTCAAGATAGGTCTAGATGAATCCCAAATTCTTAAATTTTGTCTCACCCGATCAATAATACTATTATTAGTCAATACCCATCTGGATTGAAGCACCAATTCACAGTAAAAACTTCCAGATCTGAAAATTTTAGCTTCGTCAGTGGCGGAATTATGATTTTTGGGACTTATATTTCGATACCAAATGCTCACAGTAAGAGACTCGAGATTTATCAATCAAAATTACTTAAATCATTAAAGGGTCAAATGTTTTCTTCCTCAATTCTTTCAAACGAACAACTAACTACATATTCTTCATCTTACTCTAGATTTTCATCTTTTTGCATTAAGAAAGTTTGAGAGAATTAAAAAAAGTTAAGAAAAATTAGATCTGGAAATTAGAGAGGAGAAAAGATAGGATGAAAGATATATTTAAAAATTATAGAAGATAAAAGATGAATATGGGAGATAGATCAAAAAAATATAGAGGATAGAAGATGATGGCCTGTAGAGAATGAAGAGGCACATGGAGAGAGAGAGAGCATTTTGGGCGTGTAGGGAAAAAGAGAACTAGGTTAGTGATTGAAATCTTTCCTTCATATTCTATACAAACTGGGCTATAGCGGGTAAACTTTAAAAACATGGGCCATTTTTTGTTTTGGTGTGAAATTATGTGTATTTTCTTGAAATTCTTTCTTGTTTATATGATCTTGAACAATTCTCACCTCATGAGTTAACATTTGGAGTTAAATTAAGCCCAATATCCCGACGTTTAGCTTTCTCTTTTACTTCCTTACTGGGGAGCCAATTGAAGATAACAAACACAAGAAATTTGTAAGCTAAATAAGCAATCCCATATCCAGATTCGTAAATACAGTCAAACTTCTCTATAACAACCTCGTTTGTTCCGATATTTTTGGCTGCTATAATGAAGTAGTGTTATAGAGAACATATGTTATAATATAATGTTAAAATCGGTTTCGAAAAAAACTTGACTTTTATAGTGAATAGTTGTTATATAGGGATGTTGTTATGGAGAGGTCCTGACTTTAATAAAAATAGAAAGGGAGGCCACAAACGAAAACTATGGCTTAAGTTTAAGCCTAGTGGCTATAAATTTACAATGCATCACTTAGATGAGAGTTTCTCTAGTTCTCATCTCCACAATTCAAGTACCACCTCTTACCTCAAAAAGAATTTTGTGGAACAGAAAAGAGTAAAAAAAAATAAAAAAAACTGTTTTCACAAGCAAAAAACTGACTCTCCTCTATTTGTTAAGGACAAGAATAATTAACGAATAACAACTCCAGGAAAAAGGAGTGAAAAAATGGCTAAGGACAGGGCAATTGGAGTGGCAGTGGATTTCTCAAAGAGCAGTAAAGCAGCTCTGAGATGGACCATTGAAAACTTGGCTGCTAAAGGTGACACCATTTACATCATGCACATCAAAACTCACACTCTCAGCGAGTCCCGCGATCAGCTCTGGGCTAAAACGGGTTCTCGTAAGTTACCCTATTTGTGTAATTTAATCTGTTATAAAACGTTATCTGTTTTATTTTCTCAACAATTAATTCTCAGCAGTTATCTGTAGTTATCGTTAAGTAAAGTAATCTGATGGTGTAAATATTCTTTTTTTCGTTAGCACTTGTTCCGTGGGTGGAGTTTAGGGAGCCAGATGTGCTGAAGTATTATGATATCAAGAGTGATGTCCAAGTTCTTGATTTGCTTGATACAGCTGCGAAGCAGAAAGAGGTTTGATCTATTAATTACCGTAAAACCGTTCTATATCAACCTCGTTTGTTCTAGATTTTTTTGGTTGTTATAGCAAAATGCTGTTATAGAGAACATAAATTATAACATAGCATGGAAATTGGTTCCAAAAGATACTTAGTTTTTATAGCGAATAATTGTTATATAGCGATGTTGTTATAAAGAGGTTTGACTGTATATGTTTTTCTTAATTCTAATTGTTGCATTCTCTTTAGTCATTTCTTGATTTTTGTACAGATAAACATTGTGGCAAAAGTGTATTGGGGAGATGCTAGAGAGAAAGTGTGTGACTCTATTGAAGATCTGAAGTTGAATTCATTGGTCATGGGTAGCAGAGGCCTAAGTACCATCCAAAGGTGTACTTATTTTCAATAACTTAATCCATTTTTCATTTTTCACTCTATAAGTACTGAATCAACTTTTGAATGTGTTCCTTTCGGTGTGGCAATTATAAAACAGGATAATGTTGGGAAGTGTGACAAACTATGTATTGGCAAATGCGGCCTGTCCAGTGACTATAGTAAAGGATCCTGATTTCCACAAGCACTGATGAGAAGCAACTGCAAGAACGTGAGTGCCAAATGCGAGATTTGTTGGTCGATGAATAAGTTGAGACATAAATGGTTTTTATATGATTTATACTCTATCAGTTTCAAATTATCCGTCCTATCTCTCTTTTACACGTCATTTAAGAAAACATTAATTAGAGAGATTTTGGACTATTTTATCCTTATTTATGTCTTAAGATATAATCTCTCTTAATTAAATATTTACTCTGTTTATGTGCTACAATCAAACCTCTCTGTCATTCACTATAAAAGTCAAGTTATTTATGGAACCAATTTTAATGATATGTTATAATATACAAATGAGATTGTTATAGAGTTCCTTAAGAGAAAGAAATTTTTTTAAAGGACAAGATATTTATCTGCAAGGTAGAGACTTCTTTTTATTCTTGTGCGTAATAGTTACACATGTGTACAAGTTTATGCCAGGGCTCGAGCAGTCTATGGGGGCATAGTTCATTTGACCGTTTGGCCCTTACAGTAGATCCTATCGATCGAGCCGAGACCATTCAATCACAAAGTTTCTTTCCTTGCTAAAGTCGTTGTTTGAGGTAATGCCCCCCAGTGTTCGGGACCGATCATAGAGAGACCTCGAATACTGTTGTCGTGATCTTCGATACCGGTTCGTAATCGGCCTTCAATTCTAAGTTAGTACGATTTAACTGTTGCCTCGATAAAAACCTTACCGGAAAACCCATTTGGGACAAAACCGATTCAAGGAAAAAAGAGTGCAACGCATGCTTTCAGGCCTAAAAAATTGTATCGTTCTTTGAAAGTTGCCTGCAACTGTTAGTTCGAAATGCAAACAAGTAAATAGAACGAATGGGGTCGTACCTTAGTAGTAGTGTCGCTTCAAGTGATTTACGTTCCAGTTGTTCGGTAATCATTCACCGTTCATTGCTCCGAGTTTGTACGATCCTTTTCCGGTGATCTCAATAATTTGATATGGTCCTTCCTAGTTTGGCCCCAGCTTCCCTTTGTTCGGGTTCTGGGTGCTTAGCGTGACCTTTCTTAACACTAAGTCCCTGACATTGAAGTGTCGAAGGTTGGCCCTTCGATTGTAATATCTCTCAATCCGCTGTTTTTGGGCGGCCAACCAAACAAGGGAGGCTTCGGGCCTTTCATCTAATAGCTCCAGACTTGTATTCATGGCCTCGTCATTTGATTCCTTGGTTGCATAATCGAAACCTGATACTTGGTTCTCCGACTTTGATCGGTATTAGAGCTTCGGCGCCGTAAACCAGTGAGAACAGGGTGGCCCCGGTACTGGACTTTGAGGTCGTACGGTACGCCCATAAGACTTCGGGCAGGATTTCCTTTCATTTTCCTTTGGCGCCGGTTAACCTCTTTTTGAGGTTTTGGAGTATGGTTTTGTTGTCCGATTCTGCTTGTCCATTCCCACTAGGGTGGTAAGGTGTAGATAAGATCCTTTTGATCTTATGGTCTTCAAGAAACTTGCTTACTTTGCAGCCGATGAATTGTTCCCATTGTCGCACACAATCTCGGCCGACATTCCAAACCGGCATATGATGTGGTCCCAAATGAAATCGATGACTTCCTTCTCCCTGAGCTTCTCGTATTCCTGGGCTTCCACCCATTTAGAAAAATAGTCTGTCATAAATAACACAAATTGAGCCTTACCGGGTGCCCCATGGGAGGGGGCCAACGATGTCCATTCCCCACTTCATGAAAGGCCATGGTCACAACACCGAATGCAGCAGCTCCCCGGGTTTTTGAATCATCGGAGCATGTCTTTGACATTCATCACATTTTCATACGAACTCCTTCGCGTCCTTTTCAATATCGATCTAGTAATAGCCGACTCAGATTATTTTTCGAACCAATGAGTTGGTGCCTGAATGATTTCCACATGTGCCTTCATGGATTTCCCTCAGAATGTACTCGGTATCTCCTAGTGATAGGTTTTCAATGTCTTTGCCTTATGTTTTGATGATCTAAAAAACTTAATGTCAAGGGCCAGATAAGGAACCTGACTCACTTGGACTACACTGCATTTAACGGATTCCAGTTAAATGTGAACTGCTACAGCTTCAGGAGCAAGGAAACTAAACAAGGAACTGATACCCTTGTGGTTCCCTCATGGCAGTACAAAGTCAATTGGACGCAACTGGAAATGAAGTGACTGCCTGCACTGTTTCTGCCGCACTGCACTGTTTCCAGCGCCCACTCATTCCCTGACCAACTAAAGTACTCACATCATTTCAAGTGATGTGATCAGGGTGTACCAACATGAGTTTATATTGAAACATTACTTGAATGTTTCAGTTCCTTATTCAAGCTTTTCGAAAAAAATAGAGAAATCAATCCTCACGAGCTTGAAGAACAAAGTTGAACGCAACTATGGACCAGTTCCTAAAGTTAGCATGTTGTTGTCCTTAGTTGAGTTGTAGCTTTGTGATTGTACTTATTCTATCTCCTAAATTTCTTATCTAGAAGCGGTGATTAGGAAATCCTCTTGTAAAATCTGTAAACTCTTTTGAGTATATGTTATGACTAGGTTTAGTCATAAGCAAAAGCCTTTGTAACTGTAGAGTGATAAAGTGGCTTGTGGTGAGAGCATCACAAGTTAGTAAAAGTCTTTTTAACTAGGGAGTCACAACGTGGCTTGTGGTAAGAGTACCACAAGTTAGTTGAGTTAAATTCTTTGTGATGGAGTCATTACAAAGTGGCTTGTAATAGGTTTGTACCAGTTAGTGAAGTTGAAAGCCTACTGGTGTAGGTCGTGGCTTTTGATCCCCTTGTGTGGGATTTTTCCACGTAAAAATCCCGTGTCTCATTTACTTACAGTTATTAGCATTCTCAGCAGAATCTCGTAGTGGGCCAGGTACTCTACTGTTTGGTGGACTCATATAAACTAACAATTGGTATCAGAGCGGGTTCCTCCTATCAGGCTAACACCTAGGAAGGATCATCATGGCTGCTCCACCAAATTTTTAAGATGGCCAATCTACATACCGACCACCCAGGTTCAATGGACAGTAGTATGGGTGGTGGAAAACAGGAATGCATGATTTTATCATGGCTGGGGATTCTGAGTTATGGGATATTATATGCGATGGTCCTTATGTTTCAACAAAGGTACTGGAAGAGCTTCCATTTTCAATGGCAAAAACCAGTAAAGAATACACTGGCGCAGACAAGAAAGCTGTGGAGAAGAATTTTCGTACCAAGAAAATTCTAGTATGTAAAATAGGACCTAAAGAATACAATAAAATCTCCGTCTGTGACACTGCCAAGGAGATATGGGAAGCTTTGCAAACAGCTCATGAGGGAACCACATAAGTAAAACAGTCTAAGGTCAATATGCTCACTATCGAGTATGAACTCTTCAAAATGAAGGACGATGAATCCATTCAAGATATGCATACAAGATTCACTTCCATCATAAATGAGTTACACTCACTTGGTGAAATCATTCCTAGAAACAAGCTAGTGAGGAAAATCCTCAGCATTCTGCCTAGCGCTTGGGAAAGCAAAGTGAATGCTATTATTGAATCAAAGGACTTACAGGAGCTGACCATAGAAGAGCTGATTGAAAATTTGAAGACCTACGAGATGAAGAGGAAGATAGACAGTGAAAGAAGAGAACCAAAGAAGGAAAAGAACCTGGTACTTAAAGCTGACAACAATGACTTAAGTGATGAAGACAGTGACATGGCTTACTTAACCAAAAGATTTCAGAAGATGGTCAGAAGAAATGGAGAATCGCTAAAAAGGGACAGCTCTAACAAACCAAAAAACTATGATCTTTGTCATATGTGTGGGAAGCCTGGACACTTCATGAAAGACTGTCCTCTCTTGAAGCAAGAATTCTCCAAGAACAACCATGAGAAAACAGCTAAGACGAACCAGGTTCCTTTCAAGGATTTCAAAAGAAAAAGATCTGCTGACAAAATGATGAAACAGGCTCTTGAAGCATGGGGGGATTCCTCTAGTGAGTCTGAAGATGAACCTGATGCTGGTGATAGTTCCATGATGGCAGTTGAAGGCGAGGAAATTGAATATGACTCAACTTTTGCTTTGATGGCCCAATCAGATGATGATGAAGACGATGACAACAAAGAGGTAAACTTCAGGGGATGTTCAGAGAAATCTGAAATCCTATTCTCCAAAAAGAACTCATGTATTTAGCTAACGTATTAATTGATGCATATCATAGTCTTGTGGAGGATAGGGATTCTTTGACCTTAGAACTAGAAGAATCTGAACAAACCAGAGACGACTTAGTGGCTGTAGTTATTGACCATAAGGAAACCATTAAAAACTTCAGAAAAGAAAAAAAAATGATCTTTTGGAAGTAATTACAGACCTAAGGGAAACAATAGTGAGACCAGGGACTAAGTCAAAACCTGAAAATTCTGGAAAGGGAAAGGAGATAGCCAGTGAGGAACACATTAGGCTTGAAAATAAGGTGAAAGCTACGAGAACTAGGATGTGTGTTGAAATTGAGAAAAACAAACACCTCCAAACTGATCTGGAAAGAGAAAAGAATGATCTTGAAAAGTCCCTAAAATGGACCTGGTCCTCAAAAGCTACCACTGCCATACACACTAATGATGGTGAAAATAGGTAGGGAATAGGGTTCCAAAGGAAGAAAACTCCTCACAACCCTCACAACAAGTACGTCACAGTCTCTGATAACTGACCATATACCCAATATGGGAACAATGGGCTCGATAAAGAAAATTGCCAGGCCAGGGATCAATCTGTTCAGAAAAACAAAGTGCTTGCTGAAAAGGTGACTACAAAAGAGGGACCAGGTTCCATTCACAAAAAACGCACATTACCAGCATGGACTAAGAGATTTCTTATTCATCCTCTTGCCTACTACAAGGGACCCAAACTAGCTTGAGTTCCTAAAACTAACTCTTAATCTCCTTCTGCAGGGAACAGTGAAAGGAATTGGACAATAATGGTTCATGGACAGTGGGTGTTCAAAGCACATGACTGGGAACACCATGGACTTTCTTTCACTAAAAGCCCTACAAGGAGGGAGTGTATCCTTTGGCAATGGGAAAAGGGGTACATTCTTGGAGTTGAAAAAGTCGGGAAGTCACTCACTCATTCTATTGAAAACGTGTACTATGTCAATGGCCTTAAGTACAGTCTCTTGAGTGTCTCTCAAATCTGCGATAAAGGAAACAAGGTGGAATTCTTGTCCAAAATATGTACAATCACTGATCTGGTAACTGGTGAAGTGGTACTTGTGGCCAAAAGATACAAGAACATCTATGTTGCTGATTTCGAGTCCTTACAAAGTGGTGATCTGAGTTGTCTGAAAGCTGTTGATGATGATGCTGAACTATGGCACAGAAGACCGGGCCACGCAAGCTTTTCTCTTCTGAAAAAACTAATTTAGAAGGACCTGGTCCATGGTCTGCCTATGACAAAATTCAAGATGTAAAAAGTCTGTGATGCCTGTGCTAGAGGAAAACATGAGAAGTCCTCCTTTAAGTCTAAAAGAGATGTGAGCACCTCAAAGCCACTAAAGCTTCTGCATATGGATCTATGTGGCCCTATGAGAGTGCAAAGCAGAGGAGGAAAAAGATACATTTTTGTGATAGTGGATGACTACTCAAGATTCACATGGACTCTGTTTCTCAGAATTAAAGATGAAACCGTTGAGGTGTTTGTGGCTTTCTAAAGAAAATCCAGGTGAAGATGGAGTCTAGAGTCGCATGCATTAGATCAGATCATGGGACAGAATTTGACAATGTCAAATTTGATGAGTTCTGCAATGAAAATGGCATCACTCACAACTTCTCAGCTCCTAGAACTCCCCAGCAAAATAGAGTAGTAGAAAGGAAGAACAGAACTTTGGAAGAGATGGCAAGAACAATGCTAATCGATAGTGGAATTGCAAAGAACTTCTGGGCTGAAGCTATCAACACTGCCTGCTACTTGGTGAACAGGTGCATGATCAGATCACTTCTGAACAAAACCCCTATGAATTGTTGAATGGAAGGAAACCCAAGCTAACTCACCTAAGAATATTTGGGTGCAAATGCTATGTTTTCAACAATGGAAAGGATCAGCTTGGTAAATTCGATGCCAAGAGTGATGAAGAATATTTCTTGGCTACTCTTCTCAAAGCAAGGCTTACAAGATATATAATAAGCGGACTCAATGTGTGGAGGAAAGTGTTCATGTTATTTTTGATGAGTCTTATCCATCCCGTGAGAAGAGTGCTGAAGAAGATCAAGATGGAAAACCCTTACTAGTACCTGGTGAAGTCATTAACATGACAAATGGAAAGGCAGATATGACGAGTCAAGTAAAGAGCTGAGTGAAGACAATACTTCCTCATCTTCAATGGAACCAAGTACTTCAATTACAACCACTGAAGCTGAAGAATGAGTGGTTGATGCAGTTCAGGGAACTCGACCAGCACCTGAGAGAAGAGCGGAGGAAAACCAGCCAAACGCACCCACATCCTCTCAAAATGAACCTCAGACGTCTAACTGGAGATACCAAAGCTCTCATCCGATGGACAAAATTGTTACTCCTCTAGATTCCGGAGTACAAACCAGGTCAAGAGCCAGAAATTCAATTGCCTTCTCAGCTTTTCTATCTCAGATAGAACCCAAGAATATCAAGGAAGCCTTGAAAGATGCAGACTGGATTGTAGCCATGCAAGACGAGCTACATCAGTTTGAAAGAAACAATGTTTGGCACCTGGTACCTAGACCCTCAGATCGAACCATTATAGGAACCAGGTGGGTTTTCAGAAACAAGCTCGATGAACATGGAATTACCACAAGGAACAAGGCCAGGCTAGTAGTTCAAGGCTACAATCAGGAGGAAGGGATTGACTATGATGAAACGCTTGCTCCGGTGGCTCGCATGGAAGCTATTAGAATTTTAATTGCTTTTGCATCTCATATGGAATTCACCTTGTTCCAAATGGATTTCAAAAGTGCATTTTTGAATGGACTTCTTAAGGAAGAAGTCTATGTGAAGCAACCTCCAGGGTTTGAATGTCATGAACATCCTGAATATGTTTTTAAACTAGATAAAGCCTTGTACGGGCTGAAGCAGGCTCCTCGAGCCTGGTATGAAAGGTTGTCAAAGTTCCTCTTGGAAAATGGCTTTAAAAGAGGGAAAATTGACAACACTCTGTTCTTTAAGAAACGGGGAAGGAACCTGCTCATTGTTCAGGTCTATGTTGATGATATCATTTTTGGGGCAACAGCTGATTCTCTGTGTGAAGAATTTGCAAAACTCATGGGAAGTGAATTTGAAATGAGCATGATGGGAGAACTGAACTTCTTCTTGGGTATTTAAGTAATACAGTCCCCAAAGGGTATATCTATTTGTCAGCAAAAATATATCAGGGAGCTCTTGAAGAGGTTTGACATGGAAGCAGCAAAGGTGATAGACACTCCCATTGCTACTGCCACTCGACTGGACATGGATGAAACTGGATCTCCTGTGAATCAAACCATGTATAGAGGCATTATTGGGTCTCTCCTCTATCTCACTGCCAACGGACCTGATATTGTCTTTAGTGTGTGTGACGACCCAAAGGGTCATCACTTGTTTTCTTATTCATTCTGTGCTTCCAAGGCCTTGAAAACCTCATTTAGGGTCGCCTCGATTTGCATGCGCAATCCGGGCGCGTAGCCGGAAAGATTAAATATGATATTCTTTGAAAAATGCTAAGTTTTGATATTAAAATGAATAAATTTGACTTCGGTCAACATTTTGGGTAAACGGACCCGGACCCGTAATTTGACGGTCCCGGAGGGTCCGTAGGAAAATATAGGATTTGGGCGTATGCCCGGAATTGAATTCCGAGGTCCGAAGCCCGAGAAATGAATTTTTGAGTAAAATTGTTTTTCTGAAAATATTTAAGGAAATTGGAAATGAAAATTGATTAGAACGTGATGGTATCGGGCCCGTATTTTGGTTCCAGCCCCCGGTACAGGTCTTATATGTGGCTTAAGCACTTTCTGTAAAGTTTGGTTGAAAACGGACGTCGTTTGACATGTTTTGGACTTAAAATGGAAAATTTGATGTTTTATGAAATTTGGAAGAAATCATGGATTTTGAGGCTTAATTCGATGTATATGATGTTGTTTTGGCGATTTGATCGCACGGATAAGTCCGTAGAATGTTTTTGAGGTTGTGTGTATGTTTGGTTTGGAGCCCCGAGGGCTCGGGTGAGTTTTGGATAGGCCACGGGGTGAAATTTTGGACTTAAGGAATTGCAGGCCTGCAGGCTTCGCATTTCCCAAACTTTTCTTGCAATTCCCAGGACTGTTCGCATTTCCCAAACTTTGTTCGCAATTATTAGGCTTCGCATTTCCCTTCGCAATTCCCAGGATTGTTCGCATTTCCAAAATTTTTTCGCAATTACCAGGCTTCGCATTTCCCAAACTTTTCTCGCAATTCCCAACATTTCCCAAACTTTGTTCGCAATTACCAGGCTTTGCATTTCCCAAACTTTTCTCGCAATTCCCAGGATTGTTCGCATTTCCCAAACTTTGTTCGCAATTACCAGGCTTCGCATTTCCCAAACTTTTCTCGCAATTCCCAGGCTTTTTCGCATTTCCCAATCTTTGTTCGCATTTACCAGGTTCGCATTTCCCAAACTTTTCTCGCAATTCCCAGGATTGTTCGCATTTCCCAAACTTTGTTCGCAATTACCAGTTCGCAATTCCCAAACTTTTTTCGCAATTCCCAGTTCGCAATTCCCAAACTTTGTTCGCAATTCCCATATCTGCAACCTGCATTTTTCATACTTAGTCGATTTTTAAGACATTTTCACCCCATTTTAAAAACACAACTCCTTTGGGCGATTTTTCAAGAACAAACCTTCTTTCAAATCATTTGTAAGTTGATTTTTACTCATTTCTTTCAATCATTAACATTACTTAACATGTTTTTAACTTAAAATCAAGGATTTTCATGGGTGAAATTGGGGGGTTTTGGGTAGAACCTAGGTTTTTCTAAAATTGGGGTTTGGACCTTGATTTGAGGTCCGATTTCAAAACAAATCATATATTTGTATTCGTGGGGGGATGGGTAGCCGAGTTTTGGTTCGAACCTTGAGTTTTGACCACGTGGGCCCGGGGGCGATTTTGGAATTTTTGGGCAAAACTTTGGGAAATTCATTTTATGCATTCAAATTGATTCATTTAGCGTTTATTGATGTAATTAAGTAATTTCTGATTAGATACGAACGAATTGGTGGTGGAATCAAGGGGTAAAGCTATAATTGAAGCATGAATTATGTTCGATGCGTCGAGGTAAGTGTTTGGTCTAACCTTAGCTTGAGCGATTAGGAGTTGTGTCCTATTTGCTAATTGTTTCTTGTTGAGTACGATGTATAGGCATGGTGACGAGTATCTATACGTCGGTGTCGAGCATGACCGTGAGTCTTATATCGTGATTTCCATGATTTCGTTGTATTATTCAGGCCTTGGTGAAAATTTCTATTTGTTGTGTAAAGTTGTGAAAAGAATTGTGACTTATGAACGTTGAGGAGCGTTGGCTCCAGTTGTATAATGAATTGTGAAAGTATATGTGATAATTGAACCTCTAGAGCAGTGGCTCGAGTGATGAAGTGAATTGTGAAGTAAAAGTGAGAAAGAGAAGAGATCATTATGTTGCTCCCTTGCCGGGCTATTGTGAGTTGTGGTTCCCTTGTATTGTGTTCTTAATTGATATTACAGATACTTAGGTTGATGATTCTTTGTGTTAGTTAAGGATTATGGTTATAGCTGAGGTAGTTAGATGTTGGGACAAGTTTGGGGTATAGCGGAGGTAATTAGGCGTTGTAACAAGTTTGGAGTATAGCGGAGGTAATTAGGTGTTGTAACAAGTTTGGGTATAGCCGAGGTAGTTAGATGTTGTAACAAGTTTTGGGTAGGACTGAGGTAGATAAGTGTTGTGACAAGTTTGGTTATAACTGTTTCTTTTTCCCTTACCGGGATAGTGTAGACCTTTTGATCCCTTGTCGGGACTCTTGTTATATTTGTAAATATTATATATGGATTGGGTTGCAAGCCGCAACAATGTTATATATATGGATCGGGTTGCACGCCGCAACAATATTATATATATGGATCGGGTTGCACGCTGCAACAATGTTATATATATATGGATTGGGTTGCACGCTGCAACACTATTATATTTATGGATCGGGTTGCACGCCGCAACATATGGATCGGGTTGCATGCCGCAACAATATTATATATGGATCGGGTTGCACGCCGCAATAATATAATGAAATGAGAACGGGTGGTACGCCTACCACGAAATATAATGAAATGGGAGCGGGTGGTACGCCTACCACGAAATAAAATGAAATGGGAGCGGGTGGTATGCCTACCACGAAATATAATGAAATGGG
>NW_017676121.1:3180-51810 GCF_001879085.1 Nicotiana attenuata | reverse complement strand
AATAGAGTCTTATGATCCCCGTTTTAGTCGGAACTGCTATGGACCAACGGAAAATATTCCATCACCATCAACCTTGTCACTCCAATTAAACTCCTTTTCTCTTGGAAATTGAAGTATAGAATTCCTCTATTACCTCTTCTTTTATCTACTTAGGAAATGTTAAAATCCCTACTACACCATAACTTTTGAAAACACATGTTTGCCTTCTCATCATCTCGTTGTCGCTAATGAGAAGAACAATTAAAGGGCACACTCTGCCAGATACTGTGTCTTAGTTATTCTTGGTGGAAGTTCCTTTGCATGTCTATATATACCATCAACCCCTTCTACAAAATCCTCCACAATCTCAAATTCCAATACATAACACAAAATTTTAATCATATTCCTAAGGTTCAACTCCATTAACAAAAAAATTCATTAACATTCTTAAAATTCCCATTCAAAACAAAAAATTCCAATCTGCATTAAACAAAAATTCCAATTTCATATGTCTAAAGGTTCTAAGTCATCTATCGTAAAAGGTTCTAGTCAAATTTTATAAAAGTAAATCAAAATACTAATGAAAGTATAAAAAACTTAATGTATAGTAGTCGAGGCTCACACCCTCCTGCTTCATTGCATTCATAACTGTTCCTGGTGTTTGATACAGAGAATAAACTTGGTAAGTACCTGGCAGATGTTGTCTTTGATCATTGTTGATTCTCAATTAGCAACATGATAATGAGAAGCAACGACATGTATTTAAAATATGCATGGTGCTAAGGTAGGATTTATAACATTTCCTAAGTACGAAACAAGAGGTTATAGAGAAATTCGTACTTCACAAAATTTCTCAAGAGGAAAAGAAGTTTGACTTTGATAGGACAAGGTTGATGAAGACGGAGGTTTTCCGATTGGTGTCGCGTTTCCCATAAAACGTGGATCATAAAGATCTATGATGACAAGATCATAGGGAGTTTTGTGCTCTTTTCTAAGTTCTCCGTTACACAGCTTGTACCGGATTCAGACTCAAATAAGAAAGTTGAGTACAAAAACTTCCCTATAACCTTTTCATAGAGAGTGATCGCATGATCCCCGTTTTATGGAATCTACCATGACCAACGGAACACCATTCCGTCATTCCATCACCTTGTCCACCTCAATTAAACTTCAATTTCTCATGGAAAATGAATACAGAATTCCTCTATAAGCTTTCTTTATCTAACCTTAGAAATATTAATACCTACCTACACCATCACTATTTTAAACACATGCATTGGCTTCTCATCATCATTGTCACTAATTAGAAGAAGCAATTAAGAGCACATTCCACCAGGTACTGCAATGTCCTAGTTTATGTCGTTGGTAGAAGTTCCTTTGCATGTCTAAATTAAACGTCAATCAAACTGCTCTCTACAAGAACAAAAACCTAAAAAACTAAAGTTATATTCATATCCTACGAGATTAAAACATAAATCTAAAGGTTCAACACAATTAGCTAAAGGTTTCCAATACATAGCTAAGGTTCAATTTATATCCTAAAAAGTTCACTCATATCCTAAAGGTGTCAGATTCTATTCCTAAAAATTCAACTCACTACATAAATAGCTTCACTTTAATATCCTAAAAAGGTTTATATTATATCCTGACGAAGATAACATAACACTAAAGGTTTAATACTATGCTAAAGGTTCAATTTTATCCTACAAGTTCCAAACTCACTATGCCGAAAGAATTCAATTCATATCTAAACTTCATATCTACAAAGATTCACTTTATATCTACAAGTTCAACTCATATCCTAAAAGTTCAATTCATATATCCTAAAAATTTCAAACTCATACATAAAAAGCTTAATTTATATCCTATAAAGTTCAACTCATATTCTAAAAGGTTCATTCATTGCTAAAGGTTCATACAATATGCTAAAGCTTCACTTATATCCTAAAAAGTTTAACTCATTCCTAAAAGGTTCAATTCAAAATCCTAAAAATTCAACTCATAACATAAAAGATTCACTTTAAGTATCCTCAAGTTCAACTCATACCTAAAAGGTTCAATTCATATCTAAAAATTCAAACGTCAATTGCTATAAAAACCTTCACTTCAATATCCTGAAAAGTTCAGCTCTATCCTAAACCGTTCAATTCATATCCTAAAAATTATATCATACATAAAGCCTGTTCATCTCATTCCTAAAAAGTTCAATCATATCAAAGGTTCAATTCAATTATACTAAAAAATTCAACCATACAAAAAGCCTTCCTTCTATCCTAAATTCAACTCATAACCTAAATAGGCTTTCAATTCATATCCTAAAAATTACACTCACTACATAAAAAAGCTTCACTTTATATCCTAAAACGTTCCAACTCACATATCTACAAAGGTTCAAGGTATCGTATGCTAAAAGGTCAATACATATCTAAAGGTGTCACTTATATAACCATCAAGTTCAAACTCATATCCTAAAGGTTCAATTCATATCCTAAAAAATTGTAACTCTACATAAAAGCTTCACTCATATTCCTAAAAGTTCAACTCATATCTCAAAGTTTCAATTCTATTCCTAAAGGTTCAGACAATACAAAAGATTCAAGGTTCATAATCAAGTTTAGGGTTAATTCAACAGAAAAATATATAAACCCTAAACAGTTTAGGGTTTCTTCTCTTCTACCATTTCAATCCCAAATTAGAAGGTAAAACTAAATTAGTAGTACTACTTCAAATTATCATAGATTTCAATTTAGCTAAGAACAATTAATTTTTACAAATCGATACTAGATAGGGACGTCAAACCAAAATCATGTATTCGAAAAAACAAAAGAAAGGAGAGAGAGAACCTACCCTGACAGTGGAACACCGGCAGGCTTGAACGCAGCTGCAACCGGCCGGGCGTCGTGAAGTCGGTTGGCCAGCCGCTGGTAGAGGAGGGAGTAACGGAAGGGGAGGGGTGTTGAGAGTGAGAGACGAGAGAGGATTGGGGAAATGCTTTGTGAAGAAAATTAGAGAATGAGGGGAAACCCGTTTTTTTACACTCTGTTTTTAAAAAATGCGCTAACAAGCGTGGGTCGCTAATTTTGGTGATCCAATGTGTATTGACTATGTTGACCAAAATAGCGACCAAAGTTGGTGCCGCATTTCATGACGCGTTGACCATTAATGGGACCAAATTTGGTCCGCTACTATAACTGTTATTTAATTTTAAAATCAATTTATAATCTATAAGCGTAACAGTATATAATATATATATATAATATATTTATATTTAAGCTACTATTCCGATTAACAGTCATTAACCTAATACACATTATACTCAGTGCATAAGTATTATTATTATATATAATATCATATATATATAATATATATATATATATTATATATATAATATATATATATAATACTATATAAGCTATATTCGATACAGTATTACCTAATACACTTATATCAAGGTGCATTATATATAAGTATATAATAAAAAGCTATATACTATAAAAGCTATATTCTATTAAGTATTACCTAAATCACATTATACTCATGCATAAGTCATAACGTAAGTATATTATATATATATATTAGTATTATAATATATTATTATAAATATTGAGTATTATTATATTTTTATATATATATAGTATTATATTATACTATTTCGATTACTTTAACGTTACCGTAGCAGTTTACTAATAACTTATACTCAGCTGCATTAGATTATCAGCGTAAGTGTGTGTATATATATAATATATATATAAAAGCTATATTCGATACAGCATGTATTACCTAATACAACTATACTCAGTGCATAGTATAGCTAAGTGTAATTATATATATATATATATATATATATATATATATATAATATATATATATATTATATATATATTGTCACGAACCCCCAAACCGGTCGTGGATGGCGCCCACACATAATGCTAGGCAAGGAGACCAATTAAACACTCTCAACCCAAATACGCAAACTGTTAACAATAATACTATGATGACAGAGATTATAGGAAGTTTTGTTCTTAACTTTCTTCCAAGTCTGATCCGTACAAGCTTAGTGGGATATTGGTGATATATTCTTCGGATTCAGAAGAATATATCACCAATATCCCATTAAGCTTGTACGGATCAGACTTGGAAGAAAGTTGAGAACAAAACTTCCTATGATCTTTGTCATCATAGAGTCTTATGATCCCCGTTTTATGGGAACTGCCATGACCAACGGAAAACATTCCATCACCATCACCCTTGTCACTCTCAATTAAACTTCTTTTCTCCTTGGAAAATGAAGTAGAGAATTCCTCTATAATCTTTTTTTATCTACTTAGGAAATGTTAAATTCCTTCCTATACCATCTCTAGTTGAAACACATGTCATTGCAGTCTCAACATCATTGTCGCTAACGAGAACAACAATTGATCAAAAGACACACCCTGTCAGCTACTGTATCCAAGTTATTCTCTGTATCCAAGTTCATCCCGAGTAATAGTACCATGAGGATAATCACCAAAGCCACCGGACAGCTTTATGATGCCAATGAAGCAAGATGAGCTATTCAATGAAACTCGTATTTTAAAGAAGAAGAAAGAGACTAATTCAGAAAGGTGGGTCGATCCTCGACTATACATGTATGTTTTTTACTTATCATTAAGTATTTTGATTTACTTTTATATAAATTTTGAAATATTAATTCAATATAATTTTTCTTATAGGTTCGCTTCAGAGCTGATGTGGGGGAATTCATACGAAGTCAGCCACCTAACGAGTCGGCCGAGGCAATCCAACTTTCAAACGAGGATGCTAAAAGAACACTCCTTGAGTACTTTATATACTTTGAACTAGACAATAGAACTAGTTTTCGAATGAGCTTGTAATAAACGTTAACTTAGTTTTGTTAGCTTAATGTTTTAGTTCTATTGATCTTTATATTTTGTTGCGTTTTAGTGTTGTTGTTGTTGTTGTTGCTGGCATAAAATGCCTGTTTAGGATATTTGGTATAAGCTGGCAGGTGGTGTAGCAGCCAAAACAGGCAGTTTCTGCCAAAAATATACCAAAAAAGCGACCAACTTTGGTGTCCAGTTGGTCGCTATTCACTTAAAAAATATCTGGTAATTTTGCGACCGAGGTTGGTCGCTTATAGTTAAAAGAAAAATTAATTCTTTCCATTGGCGACCAATATTGGTCGCCCAATAAATAAAAAATTATAACATTTATTAATATAGCGACCAAATTTGGTCGCTTAATATGATTAAAAATAAATAAAAATAAAACATTATTTACATCTGGAGACCAACTTTGGTCGCCAAATATATAATATTAAAATATTTGAGCGACCAAAGTTGGTCGCTATATGCTTTACTCGGAAAATTTGGTCCTTTTACCTGGGAGACCAAATTTGGTCGCTATTTAGCGACTAACTTTGGTCCCTAAGTTAAAGGGACCAGCTTAATATCGACCAGGCGTGGTTGGTCGATTTTTGGTCGCTTTTTGGCCAATAACCGACCAACGTTGGTCGCTTTTGCTGGTTGCTTTTTTCCGGAATTCTAGTAGTGAAGAGCTGATATCCTCAGACATGTTTCTTTCTCTTTTGTTTGTTTGTTTGTTAGTCATTTATTTATCGTTATTGGAGCTTTTCAGATGTTACTGGATATATAGTTCTTTATCCGACATCAAGTATATGTTGTTTTCAAATGACTGCTCTGTGCTTCTCTGTGCATGCATTTTTCGTTCAGGGCCCACCCTGAATAAAATTATTCATGCATAGCAACATTCAAATGAGTTGTGGCGGAATGATAAGTAGTTCTTCTTTGCCCTTCACCGTAGAATTTTTTGACGAGAATCTGAAGTGATGTTGGATACATAGTTAAGTAAATAAAAGTGTGTTCTCTCTAGCAGCTTTAGATGAGACGGTCACATACTATAACATGGTATCAGAGCATGCAGAGGTGTTGAATTCGAGTTCCACGGCCACTCAATATCAAAAGAATTTTTACGTGAGTGGCTCATGAAAAAGAATCAAGCCCGCACGTGAGGTGGCATGTTGGAGACATTATTAAGTAAATAAAATTGTATTCTCTCTAACAGATTAAGCTTTTCTTAAATTATCAAATGTTACTGGATAATTCTCCATGCACACAGTTTATGTATATCTTGTGGAAATGATTTACATGCTTCTACATTTCAATTTATTATAGGCCGAAAAACATAATATGGAGGTGAAACTGGAGGAGTTCCAAGCTGAGGTTGACAATGCTAATGTTGTATTTCAAAGGTGATAGGATATTGTGTTTAAGAAATATTTGATTGTGTTAACGCTTGACTCTTTCATGAATACAGTTCCTTTTTCTTTTAGAAATTAATATCTTTATCCAACTGAAGTTTTGAAGCTGTAATTGTTGGGATAAAAAAAATAATATCCCGCCCAGGAATAATACCCACGGCAAGTAATAATAACACAAGAAAGTAACATCGACACCAAATATTTTAACGGGATAAAATACAATATCCCAGCGTAGCAATATTACCACTATAATATTACAACTTAGTAGTGTCAAGAGACTACTACAACTTCGAAAGAAATAACACTCTTCATTTTAAACGCCTCACTATAATATTACTCCCACTCACTATTTATCTCACAGACTACCACTACTAAAAAACGGCTCATTTCCGGCCGAAATATTCCGACAGAAAAAAGTAGTCGGAAATTTCCGACAGAATCGGCCGGAAAATGCATAAAAATATATTTTTTAATTTTTAATAATAGTTACGACTAATATCCCTGTCACGACCCAAACCCTGATCCGGTCGTGATGGCGCCTCTCGTGAAGACAGGGCCAGCCAACCAACCCATATCGCCTTTTCAAAAATAGTTAAACATGAATAAGCAGTCTAAATATAATTTAATAATATTAATTAGCGGAAGTACAACCCAACACAGCCCTAATCGGGGTGTCACAAGTCACGAGCATCTATAAGGGTGTAAATACAACTACAATGTCTAAAAATACACTGAACAGGAATAATGAACAGCAGAGAGAGAAGCGGTGCTGCGAACGCTGGCAGTCACCTCGCTAAACTCCTATAGCTCTGCCTCCAATCAGCCAAACCCGCTACCGGGTGAATAAATACCTGCAGTTGTACACGAGGTGCAGGGAGTAATGTGAGTACTCCAACCCAGTAAGTAATAAGAGTAAATAAAGACTGAGCGGTAGGAAATAATGAATCCACATTCGCGTTAGGCTCAATAAACACAACAGGCTTTCAAATCATAATACGAGTCAACCTTCCCTTTTAAAACCCAGTTTTTAGTAAAAATTATTTTGAAATGCTTCCAGCAGTTTCAGTAGGGGTTCAATACCATTTAAAATAATAATAGAGATTAAAGCAATAATCGGTCCCTCCGGCAAAACATAGTTCGTAAAACAGCCCCTCGGGCAAAACAGTAATCATAATTACTTCATAACTTGAAAACCTCGGTGGAAATAACCAAATGCCAAATCAGTGATTAATTTCTGAACATCTCATAAACCCCAGTTTAAATAAAAGTTGTTTTAAAATATTTGTTCAACTTTCCGACAGAGGCTCAATATAAAGATGAGTGAGAACAGTCAATCAATCAACATATTCGATAGAAACTCACTTTAAAGAGAAGTGAAATCAATAAGTTCATAAACAGGCCTCTCAGGCAAACATCACTCATATGCATGTATATAACTATCGCCCCTCGGGCTAGCCTCTCTGTCACTCGTGACTCAACTCTTACCAATCAGTGCTCACACTCAGCACTCACGCTCAATAGGTACCATATAGTAACCGTTACGGCGTGCAGCCCGATCCATATATATATAGTAACCGCTGCGGCGTGCAGCCCGATCCATATATATAGAGTAATCACTGCGGCGTGCAGCCCGATCCATATATCCTCGACGGCGCTCACTGGGGGGGTGCAGACTTCGGGAGGGGCCCCTTACGGCCCAAGCGCAATATTGCTGCGGCGTGCAATCCGACCCATATAAGTATTGCTGCGGCGTGCAGCCCGATCCGTATCCATATATACATATATATATATATATACATATATATATATATATATATATATATATATATATATATATATATATTGCTGCGGCGTGCAGCCCGATCCATAGATATATAATCCTCACAACTAGGCCCTCGGCCTCTCTCAGTCATTAACCTCACCATCAGACTCTTAGTATATCTCGGCCATCAATCTCACAATTAGACCCTCAGTCTATCTCAATAAAATAGGGAACTCAGCCCAAAACAGTTTCCACATTTTAAGTATATAGTGATAAAGCCAGGTTTGAGAAATAAACAGATAAAAACATGACTGAAGATATACTTTCAACAAATAGAGTGAGGAAAATCAGTCAAATGCCCCTAAGGGTCTCAGCAACTCGGCACAAAGCCCCAAACATGGCATACAGCCCAAGGTATAATAACATCAAACAATTAACTATCAATTACTCATTAAAATAATCATTCGGGATGGACTAGGTCACAATCCCCAGCGGTGCTCTACCTCACGCTCGTCATTTAGCGAGCAAGTCACCTCAAAGTAACACAACGATGTGTAATCCGGGGTTTCAAACCCTCAGGATAATATTTACAATCATTACTTACCTCGAACCGGCTACCACTCTAGCTCGCGACGCCTTTGCCCCTCGAATCGGCCTCCACGCGCGTCGAATCTACCCAAAATAAGAACGAATACATCACAAGATGCTAAGGGAACAAAGCCCAAGCGAAAACAATCGAAAAATATCGAAAATCCCGAAATTAGCAAAACCCGAGCCCCGGGCCCACTTCTCGAAACTCAGAAATTTTCACATCAACGGGTTCCTTATCCTTTCACGAGTTAATACATATCAAAAACTCTCAATTCCGACCTCAAATGGCCCTTCAAATCCCAATTTAAAAGTTCAAAATTACAAGCCGTAGCTCTGCAATTTAGGCTTAGTTTCCATGAATTTCTAGGTTAATTTCACAGAATAATCACGTTTTTGGTTCATAAAACTTACCTCCAATCAATCCTCTTCGAATCTGTCACGACCCAATTTCCAAACCCGATCATGATGGCGCCTCTCGTGAAGACAAGGCCAGCCAACTAACCCAAATCGTCTCTTTAACAACTATTAAACATAAATGAATAGTTAATTACAACTTAACGGCAATAATAACCGGTGTTTACAACCCAACACAACCCGACCGGGGTGTCACAAGTCACGAGCATCTAAAGAAAACCTTAACACAACTACAGGCCAATAAATATATACTAGTAAAATTTCTGGTAACAAAAGACAACATCTGGTGCCGCGAACGCTGGCGGTCACCTTGCTCAGCTACAATAACAATACCTTCAATCCGCTAATAACCCGCTACCGGGTGAACGATACCTGCAACTGCACGCGAGGTGCAGGGAGTAAAGTGAGTACTTCGAACTCAATGAGTAATAGAAGTAAATAATAACTGAGCAGCAAGAAATCACGTAAAGCAACCAATGGGTGTACAGAAGCCGGGTGCAATTTCCGAGAAAACAGTGAAATCAGAGAACTTCTTTAGAAATGTTTCGGCTCAGTTCAAATCTCTTTTGAAAAAATGGTCCTTTCAATAATTACGAAAGCTGTTTCAAATAGTTAGTGCTGATTAGCACAGAAAATCCGCCCCTCGGGCACAAATACCACAGCATAGCAGGTAAAAATGCAAATAAGTATGCAAGATGAATACATAAAAGTTCGCCCCTCGGGCATGAATTTCGTTACTAGTCAGTCATTGTTACCTGACCGGTCAGCCATTGTTACCTGACCAAAATGCGTATTACAGTGCCATTGTTACCACTGGTCAATCATTATTACCTGACTGGTCAGCCATTGTTACCTGACCCAACGCGTGTTTCAGTGCCATTGTTACCACTGGTAAGCCATTGTAACCTGACTGGTCAGTCATTGTTACCTGACCAAAACACGTATGATAGTGTCATTGTTACCAATGTCCAATTCTAAATGGGTACCCGCGCTCACTGTGGGTGTGCAGACTCCGGAGGGGCTCCTACAGCCCAAGCGCTATATCATCATAAGGCCTGAAAGCCTGTACATATCAACATGAGGCCTGAAAGCCTTCTCATATTACACTCGAGGCCTGAAAGCCTCCTCACATCACTCAGCATATCCTCACATATGGCCCTCGGCCTCAATCAGTCCAAGAACAATCATAAGCCCCTCGGGTGTTAGTAAAGAAACAATAATGCTCAGCTCAAACAGTAGTTCAAATAGCAGTTAAAACTCAAGGTGGAGTAAAAATATAGCTGAGTTCATGAAACAGTGTAATGACAATGGAATGAGTTCAAATAATATTTCAAATAGTGAGGAAAAACAGTGATGATAGCTCATAGGGAGTTCAAACAGTCAGCAATAAGCCCCAAATATGGCAATAAGCCCAAGTCATAGTGAAAAAAACAACAATAAGTCATAGCGAAATACGCGGTAAAATCAACAACCGGGACGGACCAAGTCACAATCCCCAACGGTGCTCTACCCCACGCTCTCTATCCGGCGTGCAAGTCACCTCAATATAGCACTATGGGTGCAAAATCCGGGGTTTCAAACCCTGAGGATATCATTTACAATCATTACTCACCTCGAACTGGCGAAATCTCTAGCCCGCGACGCGCTTGCCCCTCAAATCGGCCTCCACGCGCGTCGAGTCTAACCAAAATCAGAGCGAATACGTCACACTAAGCCAAGGGAACAATACCCAATCGAAAATAATCAAAATATAGCAAAAATCTCGAAACTAGCAAAACCCGAGCCCCGGGCCCGCTTCTCGAAAAATTACGAAACTTACATTACCGGATTCCTCGTCTCGCCACAAGTCCTTACATACCAAGAACTCCCAAATCCTAGCTCAAATGACCTATCAAATCCCAATTGAAAATATAAAAACTCAAGCCCAAGCTCTTCCAATTTTTACTCCAATTTCCATGAATTAAAGGTTGATTCTTCAATAAAATGACGTTTCTAGGTCACGAGACTTACCTCCAATCAATTCCCGTCAAAATCCTCTTCAATTTTCTACCAAAAAGCTCTTAAGGTGGTCAACAATGGAGGAAATAATGAATGGGGTCGCGGATGAAATAATATAAAAAGCCCTCTGGACGCCCAGGTTTTACCTTACGCGAACGCGGTCAACACCCCCGCATTCGCAATGAACAAATTCCGTTGACCACAAATTACCTCTACGCGGACGCGACTCCAGGTCCGCGAACGCGATGCTCCAGCTCACCCTCTTACGCGAACGCGTTCGACCAACCGCGAACGCGATGCACAAACCAGGCAGGGCCCCAGGCCCCTTCTACGCGAACGCGAAGCAGCCCTCGCGAACGCGATGGTCTGCACAACTCCTCATCGCGAACGCGCTCCTAAGGCTGCGAACGCGAAGGCCATTTTCCAGGCCTCTCAAATTTACTCTACGCGTTCGCGACACACCCCACGCGAACGCGATGAACAACACTTCTGCAACAACATAGCTGAAAACCTGCAATACTATAAGACCAAAAATGGTCCGATTGACCACCCGAAATCACCCCGAGGCCCCCGGGACCTCAACCAAAAGCACCAACTTATCCCATAACATCATTCAAACTTGTTCCAATCATCAAAACACATCAAACAACGCTAAAACCATCAAATCACATCGAATTCAAGCCTAAGTTCTTCAAAAACTTCCGAAATGCACTTTCGATCAAAAACCCGACCAAACGACGTCCGAATGACCTGAAAATTTGCACATATATCCAAAATCACCTAACGAAGCTACAGGAACTCTCGGAATTCCATTCCGACCCTCGGATCAAATTCTCACCCATCAACCGGAATTCGCCAAAATACTAACTTCACCAATTAAAGCCTAATTCTACACCGGACCTCCAAAATCAATTCCGACCACGCTCCTAAGTCACAAATCATCCCCCGAAGCTAACCGAATCACCGGAAATCACATCCGTACCTTCTAACTCATAAGTCACGCCCGGTTGACTTTTCCAACTTAAGCCTTCCTTAAAGAGACTAAGTGTCTCATTTCTTATCAAAACTAATCCAAATCAACTCTCACACACCACATACCGATAACGAAACGTGAAGAAGCAATAAACGGGGAAAACTGAGCAGTAACACATGAGACAACGGGTCGGGTCGTCACACCTAGCTGGCTGGGCGGGCTGTGGAATACCCGATTCCTGTACTATGGCACGAGAACTCTGATACTGAGAGCCACCTGGTGCGCGAGGGCAATACCTAGCAATGTGCCTCGTGTCGCCACAAGTAAAACAAGCCCTCGGCTGCTGGGGCTAACGACCCTGGAAACTCTGAAGCGGTGGTGCATTGATAGGTGCTGGTGGTGCACTGAAGGACTGCTGATTGGAATAATACGTCTGAGGACCACGGCTGTGAGAACGTGATTTTTGCCCTAAGCAATAATTCCCAAAATTTCAAACAAAACAATTTCTTTAGTATTTTATAATTTTTTGTGAATTTTGTGGCACTTTTTGGTAATTGTTGCATTTTTATTTGTGCATTTTAATTCATATGAAAATACAAAAATATGCATTTTTGCATTTAGGATTTAATTTCATATTTTAGTATTAATTTATTTTAGAACAAAATGTTAAGAAAATAACAAAAAAGGGTCCATTTTGCATTTTTTGGTATTAGTTTGCATTTCTCTTTAGGAATTAATTAGGAAATATAATTTTTAGAGTCAATTTGTTTTTAGTTTAGCATTTTATAAAATCAGAAAATAAATAAATACAAAAATACAAAATAAAATACAAAAAGCAAAATGAATAAATACAAGAAAACAAACAAAAATATAATAAGAAGGCTGCCCTGAATTGGGCCATTGTCAATAAATTCGGAGCCCAAGTATTAAATCAACCCCCAGGCCCAAAATTACATCAACCCTGAACCAGCCCACTTTTACCAACCCGGTCCAGCCCCTTTAATGTCTAAACGACACCGTTTCATGGTTCTTGAATATGACCGTTGGATCTCATCAATCCAACGGTCCGAAACTAACTAGGTTTATTAATATAAAAGTGTCCCAAAATTCCCCCCTACCCCCCTTTCCCGTCTCAAAACACCCCTCAAACCCAAACCCTAATCCCCGTCGCCTTCCGCCATCGCCGCCGGCCGGAAATCGTCTTCGCCGGCGGCCTACCTCCAAATACTCCCAAAAATACACCACAGTTGCTCCTCACCTTCCCCATTATGAATCCAGCCTCGCTTTTTCTCAAATCCCATCCGAACCCCTCGAATAACCAAAGCAGTGGTCGCCGCCTCCGCCGTACACGGCGGAGCCACCACCAAACGACCCCAGCTTCACACCATGTGTTCTCCCCAAGGTTTTCTTCCCAAATCCATAACCACTTTTGTCCAAATCCTCCTACATCTCCTCAAATTTCAGATCGAAATAGGAATTCAAAATCCTAATTTTCAAATTGCGGATTTCTGTCTATTTTTGGACTGTGATAGTCCTTAGTCTTGTGTTTCTCATAGAAACACATGATTAAGGACAAGTTCCAGTCCAAAGTTTGCAAAGACCTGGCCGAGTTCATAATCCAATTAGGTATTTTGTTTTTCCCTTTCTTTTAATTCTGATTTTTTGTTCTTTTATTTTCTGTTTTGTTTTTATTTTTTGATTTAGTATGTGTTCTAGCAATTTTAATAATTAGTGCAGTATTTGATTTTAAACGCATGATTATAGCCTTTAATTCAGTAGTTTGATTGCTGAATGTGTTTTAGTCTGTTTCGATAATTGTTTTGCAATTCGATTTTGTTTCATTTTAATCTTAGTTTAATTGTTGTTTCAACTCTGTTTGGATACTGTTTGGCTTGATTAAATAAATAGTTTTGATAGTTTAATTAGTGTTAGTTTAATTCACTTCAATGATTGTTCCTTAATTCAGTAGTTAGGGTTAATTGATTGGTTATAGCGGATTTAGATTAAATAAGGTTAACCATAGTCAATATTAATTAAAGTGAAGGGGTTTGGGTTGGTCAATAATTCCAAGAGAGTTTTAGGGGTAGTTTAGGCATGAAAAAGGGTAGTTTTATTAAGATTGGTAAATTCAAAACTAAGGCAAGGGTAGTATAGGTATTGTATAGCTAAAAGAACAGCCTAGGGCCTTCTAGAATAGGACTTTAGTGTAGATTTTAGTAAACTTAGGGCAGTAACTTGAGAAACAAGTTAGAAATTGAAGGTTTAATAGGTAAAATCTGAAATAAAAGGGGGGGGGGGGGGGGAGAGCTAAAAATCCAGAACAAAATACAGAGCCTACAGATTCTGAAAGATAAGCATTAGAGAGCTAAAATATAAGAAAAATACAGGAAGTATAAGCTACTACTGTTCCATCGAGTCTGAGTTTGAATTTTTGGGAAAAGCATCTTTTGATCAGAGTTGGGGTTCACCTTCTAGCTTTGAAATGGGTTGAAAGTCAGTCAATGATTTCCTTTGGCTGCTTTGGTTATTAGAATTCAGTACCCCTTGTTCAGATTGCATTTTTGGGGTTTTGCACTGTTGAGTTTACTGCTCCATCAAATTTTTGAGCTGTTGTTCTGGGTTTCATCATTAAATCTGGACTGTTTGTTGCTGGTTCATTCTCTGCTCAAATCTAGCTGCTGATTCTCCTTGTTCACTCATTTTTACCATTTCAGGTACATTTTCTTGTAACCATGATGGCTGTGAGATAAGTCAGGAAATGAAATAAACTGGGAATGATGAAACATGAGAATTGATTTCAGTTTATTGAAATGATCTACTTATTTGTTATAGTTTGATTTTCTCTACTTTATGTTCATAGTCGGCCTGTAATAATTACTTAAAATGATTTGTGTATCAGTTCTTAGTTCATCCTTTACTTGATTTTCTCAAGTATTGTGTATTTGAAGTGTACTGGAATATTATATAGTTTGATAGCTTGGTTTATGGCTCATGGAGGTACTGTCAGGTTCTATCACTGACCTAGTGTGAGTGAACCTGATAGTCTCTTAGTAACCTGGTCAATTGTGGTATTTAATTTCCTTCAAATTTCGTAGTCTTTAGCATGTTTCACTGTAGGTTTGAGCTATTTGAACAATCCATTCAGGATAATTGGGAACAGTTTCAAAGCATAAAAATAGTCAATAATTAGTGTCTCGCCTAAATTCATTTTCTGTGGTTGGGATAGTCAATATACGCATGTGACCATAGTTTGAGTATTTTTGATTTTTTTTATATTTAGATTAACTCTAATCAATTTTCAGCATAGTAATGGTTTGCCTTTGCGATGTAAGTGCACAGGAATATGAGCCTCTTGGGCCCTTCTCCATGTATTGATTATCTTGAAGTCTTTTCTTATGCCATCACACCTGTAGTTGGGTTCGCTTGGACCCCAGGCCCAATATTAGTCGCACGGGCTCTCATAATGGGGTTCTCCAGGCCTTGGTCTTGGTTCCTTGTGCTCCAGCTGTTGTATCTTTTCGTTGGGTTTGTTTGTGGTATTTACGCTGGGTCTTCAGAGGTCTAATGCGCTGCTTGCCTACAAATAGTATTTTGGGCCTAACTTGAGAGACGGCTAGCACTGGACTTTAAATTAAATGACCTTCTCCTTAATTGGGTCCCAGTTCAGTTAGTAGAATCAGGTTTATTTTAAAAAGTATTAAATCTCATAGGCATAGTTTACCTTTTTTTTAAATAGTTTCGAGGTATGCCATGCGAAACAAAAATGACAATTGCGTGGCCCTCGTTTTAATTAGCTTTAACTCAACCTTAGAATCCGAGGCGTGCAATTTAGCAAAAATTTCATGGCCCTCGCAAAGCCAAACGCGTAGTTGCTTTAGGCGCATATTTTAATAATATTACTTTCCTAAATTCGGGTGCACATTTATGTGACCCAAATCCAAATCTCAACGAAGTCGAAATGTGTTAACAATCACGGGTGCACTGGTGCGACGTGGTTCGAGACGCATTTTCACGAAGTTGCAATTCTTATTAAAAATAGAAATAAAAGCGGTTTACTAATAAAAGCACGCAAGCTAGAACGTGTTTTGAAATCAGATAAAATCAAATACAACAGTTGAGCGACCGTGCTAGAACCACGGAACCCGGGAATGCCTAACACCTTCTCCCGGGTTAACAGAATTCCTTACTCGGATTTCTGGTTCGCGGACTGCTAACAGAGTCATAATTTCCTCGGATCGGGATTCAACCGGTGACTTGGGACACCATTAATCTCCCAAGTGGCGACAGCTCTGGCGACTCTGCTGGGGAATAGAACCCAGAACTTTGGTTCAGGGTTCAGAATTCGAGCTTAGATATATTGTTGTATTTGGCTTTATCTGATTTTCCTACATGTTTCATGCTAAATGTGCAAAATGTTGCTTTTTACCGCTTTGATATTATCTGGACTGTATATAAACTGTGCCGAAACCCTTTTCTTCTCACACCCGGGGATGTGCTCACTGGTGGAGACTCCCTATTCTGTTAGTGTCATACCTTGAAATAAGAAAGAGGCCGGACAAGTTACTAAGCCGGACGGTCCCGCGGGTCCCCGGTACGTAGCCCCCTCCTCGACTCGAGTTGTCCGCTCGGGTACACAGTCTAGAACACATACCTAGGTTTTGAACCTAGAATAACTTGACTTCATGCCGGATCCCTAGTAGGAACGCTTATTTGCATCACGTGCATTTGCCGTAGGGGACTCAACATAGGGGTTGGGTCCGTCTAGGACAGGTGTACCCGGAATAATGGACCATCCTGATGCATCCTACTTGTGCATTTATCTGTTTTGGACTCGCATGCTGACCGGCTTTGAATGTCTGGGAAAAAATTAAAATAGAAAAAGAAAGTAAAAGAGAAAATAGCTGTGTGGAGAGTTAATTACCCATATTAGGAAAACCAATGTCCAAGTAGTGCCGAAATGCTGCCGGATTTTTTTGAGAAAATGAAAGAAAAAGAAGAAAAGTAGTTTTTTAGTTTGTTTTGTTTACCAATGGAAAAGAAAACAAAAAAGAGTTTTATTTTCAAATTGGTTTGTTTATTTGCTACTGAAAAAGAAAATATAAAAAGAATCTTGCTTTCAGAAATAGTGTATTTGCCAATAAAAACAAAAAGAGTCTTGTTTTCAAAAATAGTTAGGTTTGTTTGCCCGAACTACGCAGGTTTGATTCTCACCGGATGTGAGATACGTAGGCAACCCTCATCGGATCCAACCTCCCCTTTTCAAAAATTAGCCAAAGATGCCAAATTTTTTAATTTCGTCATGAATAAGTCGGGTGCCGCCATTCTTGTCTAAAACAAGCCGCATGTCCCTAAAAGGGCGCCGGAAGGCTGTTTTTGCTAGAACAGCCACTCTGAGTCAGTTTCAATGGTTAGCAGGCACAACCTTAAAATCTTCTCCCCGAAGTGCTAAAAGGCTGTAACTGCAAAACCGGCCGTTTGTTTTAAAATTGGAAATTTGAACAAAAATAGTGTCAGTGTTTTTCCTTTAAGTCAAAATAAGTGATTAAATCACCTTAATAAATGTGCAGGATGAGCACGATTCAAAATAAGGGGAACTTGCATATAGGCCCGCGGCGAGACCGAATGATGTCCCGCGGGCACCAGGAGCTTTAATGTATTCATGATTGTCTTTTGAGTCTGTATTTCCTTTTCTACCAGAGTTTGTCTTCTGAGTCTGTATTTTCTTTTCTACTAGGTTGGTCATTTGAGTCTGTATTTCCTTTTCTACTGGAGTCTGTATTTCCTTTTCGTTAAAAGTCAGTCAGTTGATTGAGTCTGTATTTTCGTTTAAAATGGAATAGGGATGGTGGAGTCTGTAGTTCTTTTCTGCATTAGAGTCTGTTAGCTGCTTTGAGTCTTATTTGCTATCAATAAAATTGAAAATCCCAAAATATGTTTGCTTCTACTTTACATTTATTCTTCACGAACTACGCCTGGTCTGATTCACGCGGGGTCGTGATACGTAAGCAATCTCCATAGGATTCGACCGTAACTAAATGAAAAAAAACAAGAAAAGAATGAAAGGAAAGAGGTGAAAAACAAGAAAGGATAGGAAAACAAAAAAGGGAAAAAGAAAAAAACAAAAGAAAATAGGAAACCAAACAAAAGCGAACAAGAGAAAATAAAAAGGGAGCAAAGGAAAGAAAAGAGCGGAAAAACAATTTTGAGGAAAGGAGCGAATAGGAACAAGGAAAAACCAAGGCAGAAGAAAAAAGAAAAGAGGGAAAAATAAGAGAGAAAAGCAAAAGAAAAGAGGGAAAGGCAAGAAATAAACAATGGAAAACACAAGGGAAGAATGAGAGGAAAGGCATGGCAAATAAAGAAAAATGAACAGGCCGGGATGACGCATGCGACCGATCAAAAGCATAATAGGAACTGTTAACTGCGTAGGTGCATTCACTCCCCAAATGTGCGGGTACCAATATGTTAAATGCCCTAACGCTAACGTGACGGTTTCATTTTGTCATGTCATTCCAGAAGGGTGGTTGGTTTGTGGTTTGAAAGTGGTAACTCTTCTTTACAACACAAGGACAAAAGGCAATGGCAAACAACAAGAGAACTGAGTTGGTTGATACTGGTGCTCGACAACAGTTGGTGGAACGGGATAATGGGTTGGCTGAAGAGGTGCGGATGTTAAGACAACACATGGCAGACATGTATCAAGCCTGGATGACCGGGAGGGCACCACCCCCACCACCACCAATTTTCCCGGACGCTACCCTTACCCGAACTCCCAACACAATACCAGATGATCCTCCATATTCTCCAGATACACCCGCATATCACACTCGTCCCAACTACCCTAGTAGCTCCATCGCTCATCCTTCAGTCACTTCCCCCCAAAATTGCCCTCCTGTCATATCCATTACCCCAAATAATGAACACCCCTTCAAAGCTCGTAATGCTCAATATCACCCCTCAGATGTTGTCCGCAAGGTCCTCGATTCATACAAGAAAAGCTCCCGGGATGAGCAGTTTCATGCTAGAAATGCAAGGGTTACGGAAAGAGAAGGGCGAGATGAGGTACCCATGAAGTTGAAAAGCACAGAACAGTCCTTAAGGGACAAGCGAAGAGTGGGAGGCCAGGGTAGCATGACTTGCAAAGAACTGATGGTGCCACATGACGCCCGCCTGCCCGCAGGATTCAAAGTACCAAACTTTAACTTGTATGATGGGCATGGAGACCCGGTAGCCCACCTGAGGGTCTATTGCAACGAAATGAGGATTGTTGGAGAGAAAGATGACGTGATGATGGCATATTTCAGTAAAAGCCTAACTGGGGCAGCTTTGGACTGGCATGGTCGTCAAAATGTCGATGAGTGGCTTACATTGGGTGACATGGCTCAAGACTTTGTCCGATACTTTCAATGCAAATCGANTATACCTGATCCCACATTCCGCCGTATGAATACATATCACACATCAAGTACCCATTCATTCCACGAAAGATATTCTAAAGTTTCCCTGTGCCATCAACAAACTCAAATATCAACAGTCGATCCAACAAGAACATGCCGCAATACCACCGAAGTATTATCGGTTTACATCACCTTCCCCTTTTACTGAACATATACCCCCGTCAAATCACTAGAATAGCAATAGCATTTTCCTTAATCATCTGAAGATCGATTCTTAAATCACCTGCAGCTGCCCGTGCTGCTTGAGAATTTAATGACTTTCCATTCTGAACTGAACCGAAGCCTTACACACACAAATCCCAATCCTCCATAACATATCGCATATACCATACCACACTAGGATAACATGAGAACTCCATCTCCCTTTTCCTAACCACAAACATCTACGTACCCAACTAGTCGAGAACTCTCTATCTATCCCATCTAGAAGAAAATCACTACAATCCCATGCTTCGCATGCCCATAGACAATATATACGTCTCCAAACCACGATAAAACTCATCAAAAACTCTCTCCCCAATTCCATTGCACAAGCTAAACTGCCAGGACTGAATCCTTCTACCTGAACCAAGCTAAGAAAACTGTCAGAACTCAAGAGCTTCGCTGCACAACACTTGTAAAAACTCATTACCTCGAACACATACGAAGAATTAATCATATCTTTACCATACCGATTCGGTCTACTATCAAACTATTCCATCTATCTAATTTCCCCTTTGTTTCATCATCAACTTGATATTTCTCCCTCACCGTAGCATCACAATGCCTCAATCCAGGCTTACCACACGAGACTCGAACATAAGACCACACTGTCTAAGACTCATAGGCCACCGAATACTCTCTCTGCTGTTCCCAAAAAAATACCCTACTCTGAAGAGCTTCCTGCGAATCTAAGTCCGCTACCTTTACTTTCCAGATACTGATACATAGAATCCCATAATTAACATAAAATACCATAAGTCTTGACCTTTTCCAATGAAAACACAGTCTCTAACCACATACACAACCTCAAGACACCTGATTGTTACATGTAGAATCTTGAACACATTAAAATCATTCTCGAGAGTCATTTACTTCTTATTCAAACTGCAATTCACCTGATCAAGCGAACATAACCACCTGTGCCTCATTAGCACTTGACACCGCAGGATATGACCTCATCCCAATACCAACAAACATCTTCCTGCTCCATGCACCGAGCATTCTTTACCAACAACAGCTTAAGACATCCTGTGATTCTCACACATCTACGAAGTACCATACAACCTTTGTCAAAATTGTGCTTCACTCGTGCCATCCTCGGCTCAATTTCCGCAACCAGAACTGATCCGCCAGCATACCTCGATACGGAACCAGCATAGCGCATAACCGTGCAGTCAGCTAATCAATAGCAACCTCCCCAACTTGGCTCGAAGCCATATATCAAGACACACTTAACAACTCATAACACTTTTACTTTAATGATGCCACAATGCCATAGCGAGATTAAACTCAAATCATGCACAAGTTTGTGAAAACACAGATCATCTAGTACTGTAATCCTCTACAAATCTCACATTCATTCCCACATCAGCTGAGTCCACCCTCTAGAGCGACTCGAATTTATCAAATTTCAACACGTACTCTTCAATTACACATGAGATCTTCTAACAATACACATAAGAATCATACCATTCAAGAACACTCCGCAGGAGATAACCCACCTGCTTCGCCTCAATTTGGTATTTCAACATACCTTCCACCATCATATACGTTACACAGTCATTAGTCTTCCTAAGTCTGAACTCATACCGCCACATGAAATGTACTTCACTTCCCAAATAGGAGACATGAAAATATTCTTCACACGCCCATACTCGGGCCACACATTAAATCACAATAGGAAACGAACGCTTAACAGCTCATCTATTAACCAGCAGACTTCTTCGTCACTACCAAGTCATATAGACGCATCTCGCAGTACTAACATACTCATCACATGGATATCCAACCACCATTTCGGCTAATAGGGACAATACCGAACATGAAAGTTCAAAACACTTGCTCGCACAATCAGCACGTCGATGCTCAATCCATAGGCAAAGATCCGGCCTCAAGTCCTCCAGACTGGCCCTACATACTCACAAAGATTACCTCTCGCCCCTCGATCGGGGAATCATAAACCATCAAGGCACATATAATACTAAGTGCTCAGGTGCACATACAGACGTGAGGAAGGAATTTCAAGAGTTATATCTCAAGCTGAATCAAGTACGCACGATAAGAATTCCAAGAAAGTGAAGTTTTCCTAAAGGTTCTGCAGCCTCTCGAGGATAAATATAGACGTCTCCGTATCGATCCGCGAGACTCTACTAAACCTGCTCATGACTCGTGAGACCTAGTAACCTAGGCTCTGCTACCAACTTGTCCCGACCCAATTTCCAAACCCGGTCGTGATGGTGCCTCTCGTGAAGACAAGGCCAGCCAACTAACCCAAATCGTCTCTTTAACAACTATTAAACATAAATGAATAGTTAATTACAACTTAACGGCAATAATAACCGGTGTTTACAACCCAACACAACCCGACCGGGGTGTCACAAGTCACGAGCATCTAAAGAAAACCTTAACACAACTACAGGCCAATAAATATATACTAGTAAAATTTCTGGTAACAAAAGACAACATCCGGTGCCCCGAACGCTGGCGGTCACCTTGCTCATCTACAATAACAATACCTTCAATCCGCTAATAACCCGCTACCGGGTGAATGATACCTGCAACTGCACGCGAGGTGCAGGGAGTAAAGTGAATAGTTCCAACTCAGTGAGTAATAGAAATAAATAATAACTGAGCAGCAAGAAATCACGTAAAGCAACCAATGGCTGTACAGAAGCCGGGTGCAATTTCCGAGAAAATAGTGAAATCAGAGAACTTCTTTAGAAATGCTTCGGCTCAGTTCAAATCTCTTTTGAAAAAATGGTCCTTTCAATAATTACGAAAGCTGTTTCAAATAGTTAGTGCTGATTAGCACAGAAAATCCGCCCCTCGGGCACAAATACCACAGCATAGCAGGTAAAAATGCAAATAAGTATGCAAAATGAGCACATAAAAGTTCGCCCCTCAGGCATGAATTTCGTTACTAGTCAGTCATTGTTACCTGACCGGTCAGCCATTGTTACCTGACCAAAACGCGTATTACAGTGCCATTGTTACCATTGGTCAATCATTATTACCCGACTGGTCAGCCATTGTTACCTGACTCAACGCGTGTTTCAGTGCCATTGTTACCACTGGTCAGCCATTGTTACCTGACCAAAACACGTATGACAGTGTCATTGTTACCACTGTCCAATTCTAAATGGGTACCCGCGCTCACTGTGGGTGTGCAGACTCCGGAGGGGCTCCTACAGCCCAAGCGCTATATCATCATAAGGCCTGAAAGCCTGTACATATCAACATGAGGCCTGAAAGCCTTCTCACATTACACTCGAGGCCTGAAAGCCTCCTCACATCACTCAGCATATCCTCACTTATGGCCCTCGGCCTCAATCAGTCCAAGAACAATCATAAGCCCCTCGGGAATTAGTAAAGAAACAATAATGCTCAGCTCAAACAGTAGTTCAAATATCAGTTAAAGCTCAAGGTTGAGTGAAAATATAGCTGAGTTCATGAAACAGTGTAATGACAATGGACTGAGTTCAAATAATATTTCAAATAGTGAGGAAAAACAGTGATGATAGCTCATAGGGAGTTCAAACAGTCGGCAATAAGCCCCAAATATGGCACTAAGCCCAAGTCATAGTAAAAAAAAAAACAACAATAAGTCATAGAGAAATACGCGGTAAAATCAACAACCGGGACGGACCAAGTCATAATTCCCAACGGTGCTCTACCCCATGCTCTCTATCCGGCGTGCAAGTCACCTCAATATAGCACTATGGGTGCAAAATCTGGGGTTTCAAACCCTCAGGATATCATTTACAATCATTACTCACCTCGAACCGGCGAAATCTCTAGCCCACGACGCCCTTGCCCCTCAAATCGGCCGCCACGCGCGTCGAGTCTAACCAAAATCAGAGCGAATACGTCACACTAAGCCAAGGGAACAATACCCAATCGAAAACAATCAAAATATAGCAAAAATCTCGAAACTAGCAAAATCCGAGCCCCGGGCCCGCTTCTCGAAAAATTACGAAACTTACATTACCGGATTCCTCGTCTCGCCACAAGCCCGTACATACCAAGAACTCCCAAATCCGAGCTCAAATGACCTATCAAATCCCAATTGAAAATATAAAAACTCAAGCCCTAGCTCTTCCAATTTTTACTCCAATTTCCATGAATTAAAGGTTGATTCTTCAATAAAATGACGTTTCTAGGTCACGAGACTTACCTCCAATCAATTCCCGTCAAAATCCTCTTCAATTTTCTACCAAAAAGCTCTTAAGGTGGTCAACAATGGAGGAAATAATGAATGGGGTCGCGGATGAAATAATATAAAAAGCCCCTCTGGACGCCCAGGTTTTACCTTACGCGAACGCGGTCAACACCTCCGTGTTCGCAATGAACAAATTCCGTTGACCACAAATTACCTCTACGCGGACGCGACTCCAGGTCCGCGAACGCGATGCTCCAGCTCACCCTCTTACGCGAACGCGTTCGACCAACCGCGAACGCGATGCACAAACCAGGCAGGGCCCCAGGCCCCTTCTACGCGAACGCGAAGCAGCCCTCGCGAACGCGATGGTCTGCACAACTCCTCATCGCGAACGCGCTCCTAAGGATGCGAACGCGAAGGCCATTTTCCAGGCCTCTCAAATTTACTCTACGCGTTCGCGACACACCCCACGCGAACGCGATGAACAACACTTCTGCAACAACACAGCTGAAAACCTGCAATACTATAAGACGAAAAATGGTCCGATTGACCACCCGAAATCACCCCGAGCCCCCCGGTACCTCAACTAAAAGCACCAACTTATCCCATAACATCATTCAAACTTGTTCCAATCATCAAAACACATCAAACAACGCTAAAACCATCAAATCACATCGAATTCAAGCCTAAGTTCTTCAAAAACTTCCGAAATGCACTTTCGATCAAAAACCCGACCAAACGACGTCCGAATGACCTAAAAATTTGCACATATATCCAAAATCACCTAATGAAGCTACAGGAACTCTCGGAATTCCATTCCGACCCTCGGATCAAATTCTCACCCATCAACCGGAATTCGCCAAAATACTAACTTCACCAATTCAAGCCTAATTCTACACCGGACCTCCAAAATCAATTCCGACCACGCTCCTAAGTCACAAATCATCCCCCGAAGCCAACCGAATCACCGGAAATCACATCCGAACCTTCTAACTCATAAGTCACGCCCGGTTGACTTTTCCAACTTAAGCCTTCCTTAAAGATACTAAGTGTCTCATTTCTTATCAAAACCAATCCAAATCAACTCTCACACACCACATACCGATAACGAAACGTGAAGAAGCAATAAACGGGGAAAACGGAGCAGTAACACATGAGACGATGGGTCGGGTCGTCACGGAATCCCTCTTCAATTTCTCCCAAAGAGCCCTCAAAATACTCAACAATGGAGGAAAAGTGACTTAAGCTCGCGGATGAAATGTTTTAAAACATTCTGCCCAGCTTTTGGACTTTCTTCTATGCGATCGCGGCCCCAGGCTCGCGATCGCGAAGAGTAAACTTTCCAAGCCTCAAAAATGGTCTATGCGAACGCGACCAAACGACTGCGAACGCGAAGGAGAAACATACCTGGACTCCAAGGCCTTATACGCGAACGCGATCAGGCTTATGCGAACGCGAAGCATAAACTTCTAACCTTCCGCGAACGCGGACCTTTAGACGCGAACGCGAAGAGCAATTCACCTGCCTCCCAAATTGCTTCTACGCGATCGCGACATCACACCCGCGATCGCGAAGCACAAACACTCTGCAACATCAAGACAGTAGAATCTGCAACTCCAAAATGCCAAGATTGGTCCGATTGACCACTCGAAACTCACCCGAGGCCCCCGGGACCTCAACCAAAAGTACCAACCCATCCTAAAACCTCATTCAAACTTGTTCCAATCATCAAAACACCTCACGCAACACCAAAACCATCAATTCACATCGAATTCAAGCTTAAGTTTTCCAAAAACTTCCGAAACACGCTTTTGATCAAAAACCCAACCAAACCACGTCCGAATGACCTGAAATTTTGCACACACATCCCAAATCACATAACGAAGCTGCAGCAACTCTCGGAATTCCATTCCGACCCTCGGATCAAAATCTCACCCAGCAACCGGAATTCGCCAAAATACTAACTTCGCCAATTCAAGCCTAATTCTACACCGGACCTCCAAAACCAATTCCGATCGCGCTCCTAAATCACAAATCACCTAACGAAGCTAACCAAATGATAAAAACTCCGATCCAAGCTCATATACAAATAAGTCAACTCTTGGTCAAACCTTTCAAATTCAAAGTTTTCAATTGAGACTGTTCTTTCAAATTCATTCCGATTTTCATGAAAACCAAAACCAACGATTTAAATCAGTCATAATGCATCACACGAGGCAAGTCATGCCCGAGAACTGGCGATCAAAGAGAAAAAGCTCAAAAGGACCGGTCGGGTCGTTACAATCCCGTCTATATCCGTCATAAATTTTGGCGGATAATTCCGCGTCACTGTTCGCGACCAATTCGGTCGAAAAAAATTTAAGAAAATTTAAAAAATAATAATAAGTAACGACCGATTTGGTCAGAATTTTTTAGTAAAACGAGGGTTGACTACTTTGACCAAATTTCCGACCGAATCGGTCGGAAAGTTATTTTTAAAAACCCTCCAGCGACCCCATTCTTTTCCTTCCCCTCTTTTCTTCCTTCTCTCTTCTCTCTCTCACTCAAAATTCCCCCCACCCAAATCCGCCACAGCCATCAAATAGCAGGATTCGCCGGTGCCGCCGCCCAGCTGCAGGTCCGTCGACGACCCTCCACTGCCAGGTAAGTTTCCCTCATCCTCCTTTGTTATTTTTTTTTAAAAAATATACTGATTTTGTTTAATTGCTCCTAGTTTGATTTGAAGAAATTGATTGGTGTTAGCTAAAGTAAATCTATGACTATTGTTAGTAGTTAAATTAAAGTTATATGTTGGTAATTTAGAGCTATATGGTAAAGTTATATGTTGGTAATTTAGGGTTATATGTTAAACTTATATGTTAAAATTATATGTTGGTAATTTAGAGTCATATATTGCTAAATTAAATCTATATGTTGGTAAATTACATATTAATTTGGGGATAACATTACTATGTTGGGGATAATTTTGCTAACTAATTTGTAAAGTTGTTACATATATAGCAATTCATCTCATTTGATTATATTGGGGAAGGTACTAATTTTAAGAGGAGAAAGTATGAAGAATGTTTTAAAACTCTTAGTGCTAGTTGACTACTTTTGACAATATGTCTTATTCCTAACTTTTTTAATATCTTTTGACTTTCATGGAATTAAGCTTAACTGAAATCTATTATCAGTTTCATCCATTAAATTATTGTTGTAGATTAGTTGATTTTTGTTTTTGCATAATTGTTATTATAGATCCTAAATATTTGAATTTATTTGATGTTTATTCATTATATATATGTTAACTTTAATGCAGTTTTTGCCATCCTTTCAGTCTACACATTTGGTTGTGGATTCTACGAAGCTATTTTATCATGAGCCGTGGAATTCTTGGGCACAGATAACGTACAATATCATAGAGCAAATGTGGAATCAATTTAGGCTAAAAATTGATTATATTTATTTAAATAATTATCGTTTTCATCTATTGTTACTTTTTTATATTGCAGACAAAGTGTACATGGCATCCTCAACATCAAAATGAAATAAATAGTATTTTCGAGGTTCGATTAGTTTTGCGGCCCATAAACTAAGATTAGTAATTACTTATAAAAATTTTCTTGGTTTTACATATAGAATTTTATGTTTGTAATGTCTAACTCATACTTTTTGTTATGAAGGAAAAGGAAAGAGGGCGAGATATGAGTCACGCTGAGGTCTTCGAGGAGACGCATAAGAAAAAGAAGAAGGATGGTACAAGTGAACAATGGGTGGAGACGCATGCATCAGACACATATGTAAAATACTAACTTCATAATTATTTATGATTTAGTAATATTAGTTTGTTTACATAATAGTTATGTTTTCATTTCAGGAAGATTATCATAAAAGGGTAAACGAATGGCAACAAACTCGGCCTCCTTCAACTCAACCAATACCTGATGATATGGCTTCATTGTGGACAGAGGCAGCAGGTGGAGCAAACAAAGGCAGAATCTACGGACTTGGAGTACGTTGACCTACAGGTCATCCAAACCCACTCTTAGCCAATTCTTCTTATTCTCAAAATCAAGAACATATGGAAGATATGAGAAAGAAAATTCGTGATTTGAAGCAACAATTGGACTCCCAATTCGGAACATTTGTTAAGATGCAAAATTCATGAGAAAACATGGGCATGATCTATCTGATGATGAGGATGATAAACTGAATCTAATGTGTAATAGTTTAGGTGTGATGTTTTGGTTGATTGGTAAACTTGATTGTGAGAGACAACTTTATGTTTTATTTTTAAAATTCAATGTGGACTACTATTTGGATGTTTTTATGCCCAAAATAGTTAGGTTTTTATAGTTGGTATTGTTAGTTTAAGTTGTGTTAATGATTGGTATTATTGGTTTAGATTGTGTTAATGGTTGATATTGTTGGTTTAGATTGTGTTAATGGTTGGTATTGTTGGTGTTATTGTAATGTAATAGTTTGATAGGTGGTGTAGCTCAAAATTGGGCAGAATTCAGGCTAGTTTTACAAAAAATTCCGACTGATTTTCGACGGAAACAGTCGGACAGCTGCACAAATTTTTTTTGAAATATTTATTATTTAACCGTTTTCGACGGATTCCGTCGGGAATTAAATAAAATTTATTTTTAGTTATTAATTTTCGACCGATTCGGTCGGAAATTATATATTTTTATATTTAATTTTAAATAAACAATTATTTTTATTTATATTATTTCGACTAATTCGGTCGGTAATTTCCGACCACTTTGGTCGGAAATTTGAGAATATTTGGTCGCCTGGCCTTTCGAACGTTCCGACAACTTTGGTCGGAAATCACCGACAGATCCGGCCGACCAATTTCGGTCGGAAAGTAGTCGGAAATTCGTGATTTTCGACCGATTTCCGACCATTTTGACGGTCGGAATTCTGCCATTTTCCAGTAGTGTACAATCTGTGGATTACTCTCTCTAAATCTCTGTTGCTTCTCTCGATTTTTGGTGTACTTAAAATGAGAAACGAAGCCTGCTATTTATAGCAAAACTTGCCAACTATTGGACCAATCAGAATGGTTTATCTCTTTGCAATTTGCATTGCAATTTGTAACCGGCCAAAACAAGTTTTGGCAACTTGTTGCAACTTGTAAATCAAAACATAGATTCACCGTCCATAGCCGCAATTTCTTCTAATCATTTTTGTTTCCTTTTTCTTTTTCTTATTCTTTTATTTAATATGGGTCCCACAGTAATATGGCAGGTTGAAAAATGAAGAAGTTACCTTGATAAAGAAAATCAATCAGGCGATCAGATACGCAATATTGTTCATGAGGTATGAATATATTAGCTGATAGTCCTCTTTTGAACAAGCATGCTCTTACTAATGTTATATAATTAAATTCAAAGTTTCTTCAAATTCTAACTTTTGGAATATATAAAGATAGACTTGATATTCTATCCCAGGGGAAGAGGACAAAACATGTCAAAAACAAGTATAAACGTTTAGGGAGGATGAATTGAAACCCATGGATGCAGAGAAACTGAGAAAGTATGGCCACAAAATGGTGAATTTAATTGTTGATTATTACAAGAACAATGAGAACTCTCTGTTCTCGGTCAAATTCAGATTTTCATAACATCTATTAATTATTTCCTAGTAAAAGGTTTAGCCCTCGCATGACAATATTATTTTGGCAGAATTTATGGAGACTTAGCGAGCAAATAGCACTCCATTCTATTCAGAATGTAATTAATAAAGCTCAATCCTGTAATGATACATATATTTTTACTATCTTAGTTGGTTGGTGACTATATCAGAAATCATAGTTCATGATAATATTTTTGTTTAGTTCCGTAAGAACTTGAATTTGTAATGTTTGCCACTATGATTATTTTCTATGAAATTTGATTTGTTGTGGCGGAAATAAACTGCCACTATTTTTAAAAAGAAAATATTAATATCATAATGCAGCGGTAATAAATTCCAAATAATTTTTAAAAAAAATATTTAAATCATATCGTGGGGGTTTAAAAACGCCCACAATTTTTTTTTAACCATTATAATCATATTGAGGGGGTTTATAAACCCATATATTATCATCTTTTGACACGTTGAAATCATATTGCGGGAGTTCTAAACTACCACTAATTATCTTCAAGAACTCCTACAAATTCAAAATTCATTTTGTGGCGATTGTCGTGGAGGTTTTAAAAACTTGCCACAAAATGCTCGTGGCAAAGATAAATGTGACACTTCTAGAAACCTCCACAATTCTTTTTGAGGGGGTCAAAACCGTCATAATTGGACCAAACCCTTCCCCCCCCCCCCCCCCACGCACACAAAATAAGTGTTTTTTTGTAGTGAAAACTCAACGAGGATGCTGAGTCCCTAGGGGGGGTGTATGTGAAACCCTAGGCGAATCTCATATCGACAAAAAAAGGTAGAGATGCTGGGTACATAAGTAGATAGGCCTTAGACCTTAATGACGAATTTTAAAAGCGTACGGGCCTGAGCCAAAACGGATTATTGCTAGTGGCATGGGCTGTTACAACATCTCTTTCACATGTTGGAGAGAAAATTAGAAAAGGGACTTCCTTGAAAAGTTGTATTTCTCAATTCGAGGAAGTGAAAACTCAAGCGATGACATAAACTTATTTTTAGAATCTAATTTATATTCAAAACTAAAAAACTTTAATTTTTTTGGGCAGTTAAAAGAAAAGAGAAAGTGAGAACATGATTATACGACTATGGTTGGTCCATCAAATTATTGGTAGTGCGATCTAAAACCTAAATTTTACCCATTATAATAAAATTATGAATTATATATTGTCATCGTAATAAGTTGAACGTTATTAATTATGACATTAAAGTTATTAAACTTTATTAATTATAAGAATAAAGTTATAAAATTATTTGTCATATTTTATCAAAAAAAAAACAGCACATAAAATCCAAGTAGAAGTTTTTTGTAAAAATCGCACGGGGCGCCCTATTTGGTCGCCCCCATTTAACCTATACTCATATTTTTAAAATTATTTAACCTATATCCTAATTGTAATAACTTCAGACGCCTCCTCTTCTTCCTCCTGACCTATGCTTTCCTTTCTTCCTCCTCTTCTTTTCTGATGAGTTCCCAGTTTAGGATCTTGAGAGTTCACACTGAATTGTATCTCTTAGTTCATGGCAATATGCAAGAATAAAACCGTCATCTTCGCTCTCCGAATTTGCGTTTCTTGGCAATACATGGTTTCATTGGTAGTGCTGCCTTTCTCTTCTGCCCGCACACTCGCCGGACTGGAATTATTAAATAAAACTTTAACTTGGGCATTTGAAGTTCGCCAATAGCAGCGCCTAACTTCAGACTCAAATGTCTGAAGTTTATACTTTAGTATCTGAAGTATATACTCCATATATTTGACAATCTTAGCCAAATATCTGAAGTTCATAACCAAATGTTTGAAGTTTATGTCAAAATATCTGAAGTTTGTATCAAAATGACTGAAGTTCATAGAAAAATATTTGAAGTACACAATTGAACTGAAGTTTGCCCTTGCTTATGAACTGAAGTTTGCGTGATTGTCTTTGCAAGTCAGGCCAAACTTCAGGCAAAAATATCTGAAGTTTTGCTTTGATAAAGCTACACTTCAGGCAAAAAATTTATGAAGTTCAAACTTCAGACATACACAATTGAACTGAAGTTTGCCCTTGCTCATGAACTGAAGTTTGCGTGATTGCCTTTGAAAGTCAGGCCAAACTTCAGGCAAAAAATTCTGAAGTTCAAACTTCAGACATAAATTTTTGCTACTTCAGGCCCGTATGTCTAAAGTTACGCGAAAAGTGGGTACGCTTGTATATTTTTTTTCAAAGCGGGTATAATTTAAAAGGTGGCCCAAAAACTAGGTATAGATGCAAATGCCCCAAGTTTTTTTTGATAAACTATTCAGAGTTCGTCGCAAGGATGGTGTCAGTCCATCCCAAAAATTCTGGAGTTGCATCCACGATTCAATTTCATTGTGCTGACACTTTCTGACTATCTCCTTGAATATTTCCCAAGTTTCGAAAATTGTTTCTGTGTCATTCTCGCAGAAATTGTGGCTTTCCCTTCTGAACTTCCCTGTTTTTGCAGCTGAGAAGTATTTGTCAAGAAACTTTTTTCTCATCTCTTCCCATATTCCGATCGACCCTGTAGGTAAGCTACAAAGCCAGTGCTTCGTATCATCTTTCAATAAAAAGGGGAATCCCCTTAAGTAGACCGCATCCTTTGAGTGTATTAGAAGGTGTTCATGATTTCTTCAAAGTCCATCAAGTGAGTGTTAGGATCTTCGTTCACCTTCCCTCTGAAAATATAGTTGTTTTGGATAGTTTGAAGCAAGACTTGCTTCAATTCGAAATTTTTTGCTACTATGTATAGAGGTCTGACACTTGACAGTCCTTGATTGTAGACTGGCCTAGCATAGTCACCCAAAGATCTTCCAGGCCTGGGTGCTGCATTCTCGAACTGGTCTTCAACCAAGGGTCATTTTAGATTGAATCTTCGACCCCCATTATCTTCGACTGTCTCATCAGCCATTCTCCGGGCTGCTTCAGCGTCGCTCCACGTGGGGCGCTTGTGAGGAAATCCAGAGAGCACGCCAAAAAACCTGTCACACCACATTTGCACTACCGCGCCGCGCCTTGCGGCGCCCCATGCGGCGCGACTGTGCCTTTTTCTCAGAGTACATTCTCTAATCCAATTTTTAACATTCAAACTTGGTGCTCGACCACCGAACATGATCCCAGCTTAATTTCTTGGGCTTCTACTCAGATTTCAAAGCTCCAACTTGTTTGATTTATCTCCAAATTACCTAAATAGCTCGGAATCATTTCCTGCAAGGCATAAAACACGTAATAAGTGTAATTCACTATCATTTAATCTCAAACACACGTAAAATGCAGTAATTAGAGTGCAATAGTACGGCTAAAATACGGGTTTCTAGTCTACCATCACTTGTCCATCTCAGTGAAAGAAATAAGAATAGTCTATAGGTAACAAGAATTTATAAAAATGTGACTAAAACTTTTGTTAAAATGTGAGTATACATACATTTCATGTAGATTTACATGATTTAAGAAGTCCTGCATCAATAGTAAAAAGTAAAAACTAAGGTAGAGCTGTAAGTTGTTAAGACGTGAAAAGCCTGGAAATTTTGGTCACAGCCCAAGCTATGGGTTTCATGAAGGGAAAATCTCACTTTATACCCATTAATTCCAAACTATTTACCCTTTAATGTCAGGACTTTACTACTCCTACTCATGCTGCCCAAACTATTTACCCGGTTATTTCACAATAATATGAGGGAGTAATAATTGAAATCACGTGCAGCTTGTCCCCCTGCTCAACTGCTTCTCCAACTCTGCTCTTTTTTCATTTGAAGCAAAAACTACTAATCTCGTATCATCTCTGTAAAAAGCACACATATGTGACCAAAAACTACTAATCTTCTCTTATTGTCGTATTCTGGGGTTCATCATCAATGGCAATTCACACTTGTTTCTCACTAATACCTTCTTCTTTCTCTTCACCCAAACTGGTTTTTGGAGATTTATTGTACAAAAATTCAAATCCACCATTGAAGGACCTTGAAGCTTGAAACTCATAACTTGGTTTGTTTGAGTTTTTAATTGTTTTGAACCGATCCTATATGGGTTTGTTTGGAAAGTTGATTGGAGGTTATAACTAAAGTTTTAGTCAATTTGGTGGAGATTTTGTAGTAAATTTTAGAAGTTTGGGTTGAAATATAGTTGAACAAGAGAAGAAGACGAATTTGTATTGTATACTCAAATAGTATACAAATATACCATTTTGGTATACAATTCATTCCAACTATATACCCTATTAGTATAGCTATATACTATATTGGTATCATATGCTAGTTGAATCATTTTTTGGTTGTATTAGCTGCATTTATTAATACAATATTTGATTTTCTTTTAATAATAATAATATAGTACAATATCTTAAAATACTTTATTATATTAATATGTGGTACACTATTTTTTTATTTTTCTCTTTATGCATGTGTGTTATGTAATAGTAGTATAGTAATATATTTGCGGGGAATTAAACAGTAAAACTGTATACCATGTTGGTATAGTTATATGCCATATTGGTATCATATGGTAGTTTGAACATTTTTTTGGTTGTTCTGGCTGTATTTTTAAGTGAATTCTGTTCTCATTATTTATATGAACGTGATTTGCAGTGCTGGAATATTTTTGTGCTGATGGATATAGATTATGTGTGTTATGTACTAGTCTTTATAATTATAAGCAATTGTTGGAACGACCCATACAACTGTATACCCTGTTAGTATATGGAATGAGCAAGTTGCTTTGCGAATATTTAGCTTGCAATGCGAGCATGTAATTTTCTCATAATTTTATTGTATCCTGTAATGTTTTGGTACAGTAGTATAGTCACAGATAGTTGTAACAATATTCTAAAGCAATCATATACTCTATTGGTATACATGTATACCATATTGGTATCATATGGTACTAGAAGTCTTTTTTGCTACTTATATTTTTATTGCGTTTTCCAATATTTTATTATCATTTCAATTCTAACAAGTATATATGGAGATTTAGTGGCCGTAGATTATGTTTTCTTACTCCATAACTGGTTGGTGTTATTGCTAATGGTAAAGTATGTACTGATATTTGTAGGGGAGGAGATCAAGGTTTGCATGGCAATCACGTGGAATTAGAAAAGGAACAAGAAATAAAGAAAAAAAAATAAAATAAAAAAAATAAAGAAGGACTCAAATTTGAGTGTAAAATAAGTTATGATAAAAATAACAATAATACGATTTGGGCAAAAATAAATGAATAAAAGAGAAAAAAAAATAGGAAGAAAATGAGAAAAAAGAAAAGAAGCATAGAAATAAAAAAGAATTGGAGAATAAAGAAAAAATTTCCCACAAAAACTACTATGGGTAGGAAATGTAATTAGTTTAAGGGTAGAAAAATAAATGGGTAGACAAGGGTAAATAATTTTATTTTTGTGAGTAACTGTGTCAAAACCTCAAGTTTCTTTCAAGTTATGTACAACATGGGCCAAATCGGGTAAGAGCTTCAAACCTGGGCCATTTTCGGTTGCGCTGTTAGACCAAGTGACAAGGACCGTAATTCTTTCTTAAAATCCATGAGAAAAATACTTTTTTAAGAAAGAATCAAATTGTCTTCAATTCTTAAATGTAACGACCCGACCGGTCGTTTTGAGCTTTTGCACTTTGATCGCCAGTTCTCGGGCATGACTTGCCCCGTGCAATGTATTATGACTGATGTAGATCGTTGGTTTTGGTTTTCAGGAAAATTTGGAATGAATTTGAAAGAACAGTCTCAGTTGAAAGCTTTGAATTTGAAAGGTTTGACCAAGATTTGAATTATTTTTATATGAGTTCGGATCGGAATTTTTATGATTTGGTTAGCTTCGTTGGGTGATTTATGACTTAGGAGTGTGATCGGAAGTGGTTTTGGAGGTCCGGTGTAGAATTAGGCTTGAATTGGCGAAGTTAGTATTTTGGCGATTTCCGGTTGTTAGGTGAGATTTTGATAAGAGGGTCGGAATGGAATTCCGAGAGTTGCTGTAGCTTCGTTATGTGATTTGGGATGTGTGTGTAAAATTTCAGGTCATTCGGAGGTGATTCGGTTGGGTTTTTGATCAAATGCGTGTTTCGGAAGTTTTAGAAGAACTNAAAAGGAACAAGAAATAAAGAAAAAAAATAAAAATAAAAAAATAAAGAAGGAGTCAAATTTGAGTGTGAAATAAGTTATGGTAAAAATAACAATAATACGATTTGGGCAAAAATAAATGAATAAAAGAGAAAAAAGAAAAAAATAGGAAGAAAATGAGAAAAAAGAAAAGGAGAAAAGAAAGAAAAAAAGGAAAAAAGAAAAGAAGCATAGAAATAAAAAAGAATTGGAGAATAAAGAAAAAATTGCCCACAAAAACTACTGTGGGTAGGAAATATAATTAGTTTATAGGTAGAAAAACAAATGTGTAGACAAGGCTAAATAGTTTTGTTTTTGTGGGTAACTGTGTCACAGCTCCTTTGATGAACCCATAAGTTGCACACTAGCCCTGATAGCCTCGGAAACAACTTTGCTCTAATATGTATTTCTTGAATGATCAATATGATAGTAGCATTTGCATTGCTCCTCTTCTTCTGGAAGATGGCATTATTCCTTACTTGCCAAATGTGATAGACTGCTGCTGGTAGTACCATTCTGCAAATTGCTGCTGCTAGCACCATTGTGGAAACATTTTTAATATCATCAATGAGTAGATTAAATTCTAGTTATATGTATCATTGAATCAACATATATTATGCTCTAAAAATCAACAAGGTATAAATAGGAAAGCATACAACAAATGAAGTGTATATATATATATATATATAATACGAAAGTTTGATAGATACACATGAAACGTTGAATATACATACAATTGTCCGTTGTTAACATGCAGTTTAATGTCAATGACTAATATACATACAATTGTCCATTATATAAAGTAGCTAACAACGTTGTATAATTCGTACAGGAAAATCAGTTTTCATCTTTGATGTCAATGACGAATTATAGATAGGACTAAATCCGTCTAACGGAACGATCCGAAACCTCTTTAAAATAGTAGCTGCCACCATCTTTATCTGCATGAAAGCAATTTCTTTTCCAAGACAAGTCCTTGGTCCTGCTTGAAACACCGGATATGTGAAAGGGTCCCTTGGGATAAAATTCCAATTTCCTGTACTGGGGTTTTTCAACAACCAGCGCTCTGGCCGAAAACTTTCAGAATCTGAACCCCACAATTCTGTTGATCTCCCCATTGCAAGAACATGGAGAAAAATGCTCATTCCCTTTTTCAACTTTGTTCCATCCGGCCAAACATCGTCTTCGGTCACTTGCTTCAATTCAAGAGGGACTGGTGGGTAAAGTCTCATGCTTTCACAAATCGAAGCATGTGTATACACCATTTCATTCAAATCATCATCATTTTTCTCTTTGATTTCTTTGACAATCTCCTGTTCTACTTGTGGATGATTCGAGACTAGCCAGAAGAACCATATTAAAGCTGAAAACAACGTGTCATCACCAGCCAGGATGAAATTAATACCTGTATCTATGACAAACTTCTCATCGACTACTACATTGCATTTGAGAGCCCTTGTTATAAATCTATCAAGAAAATCGCCTCCCTCATCTATGGAAGTGTTTTGGATCGAAAACTTCTCCACCTTTCCCGCGATTCTCTTCTTTAAATATTCTCTGAGTACATCAACTGCATAGCTGCAAAGACCGATTCAGAACATATATAAATGTACTATGAGAAAAATAATTGCTTGAATATTGTGTAGTAAAATTCTGAACACATTATAATATTCAACGAAACCTAAAGGTTGAACATATCAAATTCTAATTTTGATATGCCTCTAGTCTGCATACCTGAGATTCTCTTCAGATCCAATGTTGAGAAGTTTTTTAGCTTTCCACAAGATGGAAGGGCAAGTGAACCTTCCCATACTGATCTTTATTGCAGTTTCAAAAGCGTCTATTAATGGTTTCTCAGGGAGAGATGGTAACAAGTATTCTGGATCATGGCTAAAACCTACTTGACATAGAATGTCAAATGTAAGCCGATGAAATATGTCCTGGAGGTCTAGAGTAGCTTTATCTATAGTTGCACTGGAGAATAAAGGAATAAGACGACCAGAGAGCTCTTTAATGGTGGCTGATTTTACTCGATAACGAAATGTATCCGCGTGGAATATATGACTGAGGAAATGCCTTTGGGTTTTCCATTTCTCTCCATCTACAAGTAAAAGTCCATCCCCTAATAAGTCTGAAAAAATAAATTGCATGGTAGGATCTTTGCGATAAATGTGAAAACGTGTCTTAACGATGTGCTTGATAATAGAGGGGTTTCTAGTCAAGACGCACTTTTTACCAAAGGGTCCTTTAAGGGTGATGGTTGATAAAGATGAGTTTTGGAAGAGTTCTGATGTCCACAGAACTGCTTGGTGCCTATTTTGCACTAATGAGAACAAGCAACCAAACAGTGGGTAAGATTCAGGAAGCTGCTTCGGCTCCTTGCTCAATTTTGAACTACTGTGTTTTGAGAAGAACGGGTGGAAATAGATGAACGACAAAAGCAACAGAAATATTATTGCTGGGACTAGGAGAGAATATAGCAGACTATACATGAGCTGGATGTCCATCCTCATGTTGTACTTGCACATTTTTCAGTTGGAGGTTCAATTTTTGTAGGTATCGTCGGCTAACTCGTCATCTCTTAGTTTAATCAATCTATATATTTGACATACTACTTTTTCTTTTTCTTTTTTGGCTCAACAAATCATATTAAACCGTGACTATACACTTAGGTTTGGAGGCAGGATGGGGGATATCTTCTTTTAATCGTACTTCACGTCTAGACGTGGCAACATGTGTGGATACCCTAATTCCTTGATTAAAATGAGAGAAAAGGCTTAATTGGTAATGTGACAAATCCCTATTTTGAAGGATGATATTGGCCTATAGCTGGATGCTACAGAACTGTTCAAATGTGTAGAGGTCAAAGGCGCCTATATGACATTTAGTTGAGCTCTGATCACTAATGTAGGAGTTTAATTTAGTGCATATAAAAAAGGAGGAGACAGCTAGCGTATGGCTGGACTGATTGAAAAATTCTTATAAAGACGTTATTATTAAGTCTCTATCTTCTCCCACTACTATGGCACGTCACCTTTGTTGAGATTACGAGTGTGGAGAGCTCTGTATTACCTCCAATGGAGGACACAGAAGCTTCTCAAAGAGAGAAGAAGAAGAGCTGAAGATATGATCATTAATTTCTAATATGTCCAACACTGTTCAATATATATACAACTAACCTATTGCAATGCTAATCACTAGCTAAAGGTGCCGACTCAACACTATTACAAGGATAAATATAATACACATTACTAATTCAATACTATAGTCTTAATACCCCCCCCCCCCCTCAAGTTTGATGTGAGGAAAGCACACCCAACTTGCCAAGTACAGAGCAGTATTTGATCCCAGTGAGAGCCTTAGTGAGCACATCTGCAAGTTGCTAGCCTGCACCAATGTGATGTAGTGAAATGAGCCCCTCCTGAAGTTTGGTACGCGCAAAGTGTCAATCGACCTCAATATGCTTAGTCCTTTCATGTAACACAGAGTTTCTAGCAATGTGTAGAGCAGAAAGGCTATCACAGTGCACAGGTATTGGAAAATTAACTGACACAGTAAGTTCTTCAAACAACATGGACAACCAAACAAGTTCACCAACAACTTTTCTAAGAGCTCTATATTGTGCTTCTGCTGAAGAAAGAGATATGGTTTCTTGTTTCTTGGATTTCCAACTAATTGAACTTCCTCCCAGAAACACAACATACCCAGATACTATTCTTCTGGAATTAGGGCAGCCTGCCCAATCAGAATCACAATAGGCAGCTGCCTAGAGTGGGATCTTTCTTCAAGTACCTTAGCATGTGATAAGCTGCATGTAAGTGGGGCTCCCTGGGAGCTTGCATAAACTAACTGAGATGTTGGACTCCATATGTTATGTCTAGCCTAGTATTAGTAAGAAAGTTCAATTTGCCAATCAGTTTTCTATAGAAAGTGGGGTCAGATAATGGTGTTCCCTCTTTAGCTTTTAGTTTAATTGTGGAATCAAGGGGAGAAGTCAAGGATGGACCGTGAAGACATTCATAGTCCTTTAATAAGTCCAAAACAAACTTTCTTTGTGAAATGATGATGCCATCTGGTTTGTAAAGAATTTCCAGCCCTGGGAAGTAATGTAATTGTCCTAAATCTTTGATTCTGAACTTGTCATGTAAGAATGCCTTAAGCTGATTAATTTCCTCAGAATCAGTCCCTGTGAGCAACACATCATCTACATACACTGCTATAAAGACAATGGAGGAATTCTATTTTCTGTAGAACAAAGAGTAGTCATGCATGGAGTGTGTATACCCTTTGGAATACTGGACCTCAGTTAGCCTATCATACCATTGTCTACTGGCCTGTTTTAGCCCATAAAGGGACTTATTCATCTTGCACACTAACTCTGGAGAGTCCACTTCAAGGCCTGGAGGAGTCTGCATATAGACCTCCTCATACAAATCTCCATGGAGAAATGCAATATTTACATCTAGTTGCGAGATTTGCCATTTGTTCTTTGCTGCTATGGCAATGAGAGACCTGACAATGGTCATCTTGACCACTAGAGAGAAAGTCTCTGTATAGTCTATACCAGCTTGTTGAGTGTATCCTTTAACAATTAACCTTGCTTTGTACCTTTCTACACTACCATCTGCTCTATGTTTGACTTTGTACACCCATCTACATCCAATAGCCTATTATCCCTTAGGTAAAAGAACCAGGTCCCATGTCTTATTAGCATATAAAGCTTCAAATTCCTGTGTCATGGCATTCTGCCAGGCAGGATATACAACAGCTTCTTCATATGAAGTTGGTTCTCTATCATTGCAAATGTTCTCTATAATGTGCTGACTGTCAGGATGTAGGGCATCAGAAATAATGTGATTGTTATGGGAGAACATGGCATGTAGAGAGAAGTTAGTGTTAGATTTCAGATTTGGTATCTTGTAAACATAGTCATTCAGATGTGAAGGTAGTTTATGTTCCCTATTGGATCTTCTAAAACCTAGTGGTTCTGCTAGTGCCTGTTGGGGTGAGACCATGTCTTGTAATTGTTCTACAGGAATTTATGGTTCATGTACAGAAGTTACAAGTGAGGGAGCAATAGGTGGTGTATTAAGGCTTGAAAAATTAGTGTCTTCCTGATTACCGGTGTTGTCACTGATGCTTTGAGACACATGAGTATTAGTGTGATCAGGTGGATTCTCAATAAATGGTGCACTAGGAAAAACAGATGGAATGTCAGATATAGTAGAGTTAAGAGTGAAGGGAAAGACTGACCCATAGAAAGAAAAATCTCTGGAAATGTGTATTTTCTTAGTGGCCAGACTTAGCACGTTGTATCCCTTTGTGCCAAAACGATATCCTACAAATACATGTGGAGTAGCTCTTGGTTCAAGTTTATCTCTGAGAGGCTTTGGCATAGTAGGGTAATATAGACACCCAAAACTCCTCATGTGAGAGTAATTGGGCTTCCTTCTATATAGAAGTTCAAAAGGGCATTTGTTCTTCAGGGGAACAGTTGGAAGTCTGTTGATTAGGTATGTTGTTGTAAGTATACACTCTCCCCAATATTTCAATGGTAACTTGGATTGAAAAAGTAGTGCTCTCGCTACTTCAAGGAGATATTCATGTTTCCTTTCCACTACCCCATTCTGTTGTTGTGTGTAAAGGACAAGGCTTTTGGTGGTTATTTCCTTTGGATTGAAAGAAAGAGGTTGCCCCATTGCTGGTGAACTCTAAACCATTATCAGATCTTATACATTTAATAGTTGTTTTGAATTGATTTTCCACCATGTTTGCAAAAGCCTTTATTATTTGTAAGGCATTGCTTTTGCAGCTTAGGAGATATGTCCAAGTGGACCTACTGTACTCATCTACTAGAGTTAGGAAGTATTTAAAATTATTGTGTGTGGTCACATGATAGGGTCTCCACAAATCCACATGGAGTACTTCAAAGATTTCAGTAGTTTCAGGTGTTCTTTGGGGAAAAGTGAGTCTAGATTGTCTGGCCATGGGGCAGATGTTGCATATGAAATGCCACAAGAAATCTACATTAATAGTAGGAGATGAATCAGAAAACAAACCAGAATCACTGTCATTATTTTTGTTGTTGCAGATGGAACTATTTAAAATTGGAAGTGAATTTTAAGAGTGGCATAGACAGTGCACAGTATTTACATCATCAATGTGAATAGAAAAACAAGAAGAATCACAGCTTTGTTTGAGACTATCTTTCTTCAGGCACTTGGAACAGAGGAAGTACAGTCCATCCAACAACTTACCAATCTCCAGAGGCCTCTTCAGTGAAGGGGCCTGTAGTAGACAGGAAGTGTCAGAGAATGATGCAATGCATTTCAAATGAACTGCTTGGGAACTAATGGACACTAGGTTAAATTTGAAATATGGAATGAACAAGACTCTATATAAGACAATTTCAGGTGTTAGGAATACATTTCCAACTTCAGTTACTTTGACTTTGTAACCATTTGGAAGTTTAACCAATAGAGGATATGGTAGGCTTACTATGTTTTGCAAGTGAGTTTTATTAAAAGTCATGTGGTGTGATTCCCCAGAATCTAATATCCATAAGTCAGCCTTTGCACTAAAACACTTGCATGATGGATTATCAAAATCAATTGAAAAAGTGCAAGCAATCATACCTGTAAAACTCATTGATGCTCCACTAATCATGTTTGCACTAGTTGAACTCTCTCCAATGTTTCCTGTCTGAAAGTGTTGCAACAAGCTAAAAATTTGTCCGTACTGCTCCTTTGTAAGACTGACATTCTGACCTTGACTTTCTCCTTGGAGCTCCAACTTTTCTCCTTCTTCTACATTTGTGACTGCATTTGCCATGACATTTCTTTCCTTGTTGAACCTTGTGTTGTTATTGTACCCTGTGTACCTTGTCCGTATTGTTCTTGTGGTCCTTCATTGAAACCTTGAGGATATCCATGGAGTTTGTAGCACTTGTCCTTAATGTGACCTTGTCGTTTGCAATAATCCCAAAATGGTCGAGGTCTATTATTTGCAGCTTGATTTCCAGTTCCAGCAGAGTAGTTAACTTGACTTCCAATCCCAGTTGAATAGTTTGTCTTGAAATTTCTTCCTCCTAGGTTGACATTTAGTGCTGTGAATCGATATTCAGTTGGTTCCTTGGCCTAAATTCTCTTTGTTTCTCCTCCTGTATTAGGAGAGCAAATGCATGTGCCATGTTTGGCAAGGGATTCATCATAAGTATGATTCCTCGAACAACCATATGCACTTCATTGAGCCCCATTAAGAACTGTATCAACCTCATATCCCATTCTGCCTTATACATATTCTCTTTCGCTCCACAAGTACATATACAGCTGCAATGAACTTTGACACTAAGAGTGCTCAATTCTTTCAAGAGTTTCTTCATCTTCGTGTAGTAGTCGGTGATATCAAGCACTCCTTGACTCAAATCATTGATTTCTTTTTGAATTTGGTACAACTTAGCCCCGTTCGTCTGATCATATCGATCCTCAAGCTCCTTCCACAATTCAATGGAATCGTTTACATACTCAACACTGTCAGCTATGTCTTTTGACAGGGAATTTAAGATCCACGAGGTGACCATATCATCGCACCTTTCCCATTGACAAAAGAGTGGAGACGTTACATCAGGTCTCCTACTATCTCCATTAATGAAACCTAACTTGTTCTTCACTGAAAGAGCTCTGAGCACACTTCTCCTCCAGGAACGATATCCGATTCCATCAAAAGGAATCGGAACCAGAGTGGAGCCTGGGTCAGAAGGATGTATGTAAAGAGGGCTACCGGCATCGATTACCGTCTGTGTCGCCGCCGTTGTAGTTGCTTCATCAGCCTGATCTGTAACCGCCATGGAAATTTTGTGAGAGATTCGTGAAAAATAGTTGAACCAGTCTTCGTACATTTGAGATTTCTTCTGCTCGTCGACGAATCGTCACTGCATGTGTCCAATTCAAGTTTTCCCCAAATTGTGATTGATGAAGAAAGTCAAACGAAACCCTAGATCACTTTAATGATGAAAAATAATAGAGAGAGATGAGGCGTGGTAGTTGATCGAACCTCTGCTCTGATACCATGTCGAGATTACGAGTGTGGAGAGCTCTGAATTACCTCCAATGGAGGACACAGAAGCTTCTCGAAGAGAGAGAAGAAGAAGAGTTGTTAAAGTCGGTCAAACTGAAAATATGATCATTAATTTCTAATATGTCTAACACTATTCAATATATATACAACTAACCAATTGCAATGCTAATCACTAGCTTAAGGTGTTGACTCAACACTATTACAAGGATAAATATAATACACATTACTAATTCAATACTATAGTCTTAATAACCTTTATAATATTAGTGTTGTATAAATCTGTTATAACAAGTTTGCAGTAATTTTTATGAGATAAACAAAAAAATATTTCACGCGTAGTTTGATGTATATTTGTTTGTTATCTTAGTATGGTAATGCGGATTAGATTTTGCTGCTGAGCGTGAATAATCAGTTCACTTATTTTGTGGAAAAACAGAGACTCTCTTCTCCTTTTCTAAAACTCACTGAACCAATTATCGGATCGAGACATCTAGTTAGAGGGATTGAATCTCAACCATCCGACTCACACCCTTGGATAAATATAGAGATTTTGTAGAAACTTTATCCGAAGCAAAGTGATTTTGAGTCTCTTCTCCAAGACTTCACCTTGGCTTATGGAAAGTGGGACTTTGATCCACTAGAATTTGCTAATCCATTTACTGATGAAAATGGCAATTAGGTTATGAGGACAACATAGTACCTTGTCGCTTACAAATTAAGATCATGAAGTTAGTGACGGCGGACATGCCTTGTGTTCAATTGGTGAAGCTATCCCTTCTCCTTCGTACGTGAACAACACGTACACAACGCCACATAGTGCTTGAATGTAATCATGAATACGGTCAAATCTCTCTATAATAGCTCGTTTGTTTTGATATTTTTTGGCCGCTAAAGTGAAGTGCTATTATCAAGGACATACATTATAAAATACTATAAAACTCGATTCTAAAAAAACTTGGCATTTATAGTGAATTATTGTTATATAGAGATAGATGTTATAGAGATGTGTGACTGTATAATTATTAGGCCTAATATCATTTAATGAAATTAAATTGCAAGGATTTTTTTTAATGTGGCTATTTCACTTTTGAGTTTGTTTTCCAATTAAAACGCCTACGTTCAGTTTCTGATCTAATGACGCACATTTACTAAAGCATGGCATATAGAAATAACTAAAGATTAACATTCTAAAAAACGTCGAAAGATCTAAACATCTATTATAGTTGTACATTGAGAAACTATAGATATACGATTTATTACCCTCCCTACACAAATATTAATTTAATTATATAATATATACAAAATTACGAATTATGTACATTTTTAGGCATTTAATGATAATAATTAAATCCTAAAATCACTCTAACGTCTATATCCCACTTCCCCCATGTTTCTCTCTTCACCCCCACCCCCCTCCCCCGCGTATCTTCAGTATCTCTCTCCATTAACGTCTGTTTTCACTCTTCATCAAAAATCCCTCTCCATTTTTATAGATTCAAGCTCCAAATACTCTACCACACACCTCCATTAAGGCCTATTGCTTGCTTAACTTTCAATGAAGAAGAAAACACTTTCGAAGATCAACCCTAATTTCAGTAAGAGAGCAGCAATTTCACCATTGACAGTCATTAAAAAGCTTTGAAGCTTTGAATTCGGATTTGGGTTTTCAAAAACCATTATTTGTTTGGATTGGTGTTGTTGCAAATAATTGGAAATATTGTTTGGAGTTTATATCTCAATTTTGAGGGTGTTTTGGTGAAGATTAGACTTGATTTTGGGTGATTTTCCGATTGAAACTCGAAGAAGAAGAAGAAGAAGAAGAAGAAGAAGAAGAAGAAGAAGAAGAAGAAGAAGAAGAAGACATGACATACATTATACTTACAAAATTATAGTAAAGTTGTAGAAAAATTGTATTCTGTTGTTATATATATATTTTTGTTTAAACTATTGTATGAAAGTTGAACAACAGCCACCACTTTTGTAAACAACTTCCTGCACAATTGTAAAGTTAGTCTATTTGGACTCCTGGAAACCAAGATTAAGAGAAGTAATGCTCAAAAAGCTTCTCTTAATCTGTGTAAAGGCTGGTCTCTTACAAACAATTTAGGAGCTCATCCAGGGGGGAGAGTTTGGCTAGTGTGGAAACCAACAATTATGCAAGTACAAGTTGAATTTGTATCAGCACAAATGATTCATTGTCAAGTGACTCATAAAGGAACTGGCATGACTTTTTCTGTGACTATGGTTTATGGCTTCAATGATCCAGCTTTGAGAAGGACCCTATGGCAAGAAGTGAGAGACATCAAGGGAAGTATAAAGGGACCTTGGGCAGTGATGGGTGATTTTAACTGTGTACTAAACAAAGAAGACAGAATAGGTAGTCCTGTTACTATGGCTGAAGTAAGAGAATTCAGGGATTGTATAGGAGTATGTGGATTGCAGGAGCTGAGATCATTTGGTGCCTTCTATACATGGAATAATAAACAGGAAGGGGAGGACAGAGTATACAATAGAATATACAGAGTATTAAAAAATACTGACTGGGTTGCAAATCTACCAGCCTCAGAAGTGCACTACATGAATGAAGGACTGTTTGACCACTGCCCTGCTATTATAAACTGGGACAAGGGCAAAAGGGGTACTAGAAGGCAATTCAAGTATTTCAATATGTGGAAAATGGCTAGTGAATTCAAGGAGAAAGTACAACAAAGCTGGGAGAAGGAGATAGAAGGAAATAAAATGTTCAAAGTTATTGGTAAAATGAATAGACTAAAGGCAGTGTTGACAAAGCTGAATCAAGAAAGGTTTGCAGATGTTGAAAGGAAAGCTGATCAAGCAATAGCAGAAATCAAAAAATGCCAAGCAGAACTACAGCAAGATGGAAGGAATAAAGAGCTGATAGAAAGGGAACTTCAACTAGCAAAAGAATGCAGACATTGGGGGGAAGCTAGGGACACATATCTAAGGCAAAAGAGCAGGATACAATGGCTCACCAAAGGGGATCAAAATACCAGATTTTTCCATGGTGCAATCAAAGAAAGAAGGAACATAAACAGAATCTTCTCAGTGGTTGACAATAATGGGAGCACTAGAAAAGATACAGAAGAGGTTTCTCAAGCTTTTATAGATTTTTATGGTGAACTACTGGGGGAGGAAAATAGGAACAGGAAGAATGTTCGTAGTGCACTTGTTAGAAAAGGCCCAATTCTTAACCAGGAACATGGGGAATGGCTAACACAGGAGTACCAGATAGAGGATATCAAAACAGCTATATGGTCAATTGCAGGGGATAAAGCTCCTGGACCTGATGGCTTTACCAGCCAATTTTTCAAAGATTGCTGGGAGATCGTAAGCAAAGATGTGGTAGCAGGGGTAATGGAATTCTTTTAGAAAGGTACTATGCAGAAAAGCTTACATGAAACAAGAATTACACTAGTGCCTAAAAGCAGTCATGCTCAACTAGTGGAGATTACAGACCTATAGCCTGCTGCAACACATTGTTCAAAGTCATCTCAAAAATGTTGTGTATGAGATTGAAGAAGGTACTACCAGGACTCATATCAGCAAATCAGAGTGCATTTGTTACAGGAAGAAGTATAGTGCAAAATGTCCTAATATGTCAAGACCTAGTCAGATTATACAACAGGAAAGCATCTGTGAAAAGCTGCCTTATCAAGATTGACTTGAGGAAGGCATATGATACAGTAGAGTGGGACTTTGTTCGTGAGATGCTTCATGCCTTAAACTTCCCACACAGATTCATTCAATGGATTATGCAGTGTATCACAACAACTAGATACTCAATTGCACTCAATGGAGGAGTATATGGGAGCATTGAAGGAAAAAGGGGACTGAGACAAGGAGACCCAATCTCACCCTTAATATTTGTTATCTGCATGGAGTATTTTTCAAGAATAATGCAGCAAGTATCTACAATGCAGGGGTTTGAATTTCATACAAACTGTAGAGGGCTAAAACTGAACCATTCATGTTTTGCTGATGATGTATTGCTATTCTGCAAAGGAGAAATGACATCAGTGCTACTGATGATGAGGGGTTTGGCTGCATTCTCAGAAGCTTCAGGATTGAAAACCAATGAAGCTAAATCAAACATTTATAGTGCAAATATGAATGAACATGATCTGGCTGATTTATGTGAAATAACTAGATATAAAAGAGGTACTCTGCCTTTTAGATATCTGGGAATTCCAATTTCTGCAAAGAAGATTTCAAGAGTGGATTGTGAAATGCTGGTAGATAAAATGTGTGCTAGAATAAAGAGCTGGGGAACAAGGAATTTATCCTATGCTGGGAGAGTGATGCTGATAAACTCAGTGCTGCTACATATTCATACTTACTGGTCCTCCATCTTTCTTCTTCCAAAGAAGGTAACAAAAAACATCACTGCTATATGTAGAAATTTCCTATGGGATGGGAAAGTTAACACAAGCAGAGTGCCATTAGTTGCTTGGGAGCTTATATGCAGACCCAAAATAGAGGGTGGACTGGGGATTATCGACTGTGAAACCTGGAACCAAGCTGCTATAGCCAAATACGGATGGAATATAGCTAAAAAAGCTGATAACTTGTGGGTGCAATGGGTAGATCATATATACTTGAAGAAGAAGGATTGGTGGCTATACAAACCTCCACAGGATTGCAACTGGTACTTGAGGAAAATATGCTCTATCAGAGATCAATTTGCTGCAGGATTTGTTCAACAAGACTGGTTGGCAAATAAAGGGAAATACACAGTAAAAAGTGGCTATAACTGGAAGCAAGGGAGAAGAGAGAGATGGGAGAGTAGCAGATGGGTGTGGAGCAGGAACAACACCCCAAAGCATAGCTTCATTTACTGGTTAGCTATGCACAGAAGACTTCAGACAAGAGAAAGACTGGCCAAGCTGGGGATATGTAAAGAAGTCTAATATGTTACATGGGGGGGGNGGGGGGAGGCAGAACGAGTAGAACATTATTTCTTTGAGTGTAACTACTACAAGACTTCGCGTG
>NW_017676121.1:0-3160 GCF_001879085.1 Nicotiana attenuata | reverse complement strand
GGGGGGGGGGGGGGGAGCAGAAACAGTAGAACATATTTTCTTTGAGTGTAACTACTCAAAGACTTGCCTGAGGGAGATACTGAATTGGCTAGATATAGGAGTACAACAATACAAATTAGAAGGGCTGTGGAGAAGAATGACAAGGAAATTAAGAGGCAAAGCATGCAGCACAATCATCAGCACTGTTCTTGCAGCTACTATGTACCACTTATGGAAAGTCAGAAATGATGCACTGTGGAATTTCAAAGTCCCAAGACCACAGATGTTAGTAAGGAATGTACAGGAGAAATGCAGGATGGTAATGCAGAAAATTTTGGAGAAGAAATCAACAACACGAAGACAAAAACTTTGGATACAGAATCTAATGTAAATAGTAAAGAAGCAGATGGATAACAATGATGTAATAGAATAGAATAGAAATAGAGGAATAGTAAAGCAGGAGGAGAACTAAATGTACACTTGAACTTGTTTGTGGTGATTAATAAGACTATCTCTTTCACCAAAAAAAAAATGAAAGTTGAACAATATTGTATAAAAACTGTACTTTAGCTGTATAATATTGTAGTTGTATATAACTGGGTAGAAATAATATATGAAAGTTCTAGATAAGTTGTAGACAAGTCGTATAATATATAATTAGTTGTATGAAATTTATTTTTACTATGTATAAATCAGATACAAAAGACATATTGTATAAAATCTGTATAAAAATTGTATTTAAGTGGTATGATATTGTAGTTGTATATAACTGGATAAAAATAATGTATGAAAGTTGTAGATAAGTTGTATAATATATAATTAGTTGTGTGAAATTTATTTTTACTATGTAGAAATCAAATACAAAATATATAAAAGACACATTGTATAAAATTTATATAAAAATTGTATTTAAGTGATATGATATTGTAGTTGTATGTGAGTTGTATAAATCTCCAGATTGAAGCAGCATAAATAGGGAGACGTTCAATTTTCGAGTCAATTTGAAAGATAATGTTAACTTCCCTTAAACTTGCAAGGCATTAAGATAATTATTTGTTATCCTACTGTTATACAAATACATAAATCTCCATTATAGGTCCTAGTAAGAGTTGTTGCTTATAAAAACGTGTTTATTTCATTCACAAAATACAGCAACTTCAGTATCAACCCAAAGAAGAAAATCTTCTAACAATTAAACATCCAATTGGAGAAATTAAAAGGAATGGAAAAATGTTAAAAGAAAAGGAAACAATAGACACTGTAAGAGACAGTATCGAGATATGAGGTATTAGATTCTCTAAATCCCTAAATATAAGTTCAGTCTGGAGAGAAGAGGGGACAGAGGAGAGATAAAAGGAAAATGGTGTAACTAAATCTCTTGATTGAAGGCACAAATAATGGATTAGGAGCCTTTTAAGGTGGATCGTATATATCTTGTAACTAAAATATATTTAGGTCGGGTAAATACCAAAACATAGACATTTTTCGTAATAAAATTTCCAATAGTGTATAGGTATGTAATAATCCATAGATATAACAACTAATGGATGGGCCTCATCTAGTTGTTAGCTCAACTTGAGCTTTAGAATCTTAAACATATACAAATTAAGGGTGAGCTTACTGACTCAAGGCGATAACTTTACCACATGCGCCTTAACTATCACTACAAGAAAAGAAGTTTTTGCGGCGACCACTTCAGGTTTGTGGCCCCTCTGTGTAATTATTTTCATGACGACCCTAATAATTAGCGCGAGAAGTTTCAAGGGAAATCTACTCAAAATGCCCATTTGGGAGAAACTAATTACCCGCTTCAAACTTTTTATATAAAATACCCATGCGGTCAAAAATATTTACACGTACTTTCCCTTGACATTGCCTTTATCTCTTTCAACATATGTGCTTTTGTTTGAACTTTGAAGGCTTCAGGAGCATCTTTGTACTCTTTTTCATGCATTCATAGATCAAGATCCCCTGAGCCAAAATGTCTCGTTAATGAAATCCATGGATAAGTTAACTCTTCAACCACATATAGAGGCGGATCCAGGATTTAAATTTAATGGTTCAACTTTTAATTTTAACATTGAACTCGTTATACTGTTAAAATTATGGGTTCAAATCTAGTACTTGTTGAGATTCTATTAGGTTCTTACATATAAATTCATACACTGTATCGGAAGTTATAGATTCAATCGAACTCGTATCTGAAAGGTTGCATCCGCCCTTGACCACATACTGCGATTATCTAACTCTGAAGATTATTATTACTATGACTTACTATATGATACACAATCTAATGACAAAGAAAAAATGAAATAAAATAAGATTCTTTTAATTAATAAAAGAGCTAACAAAATGATATATTGTAATAATATGCAATATTTCAGCTGAAACTTGAATAAAAACACATTTACCTAACAGTATACCGCCACGGTATCAAAATATACTGTAAGAGCATACAATTATACTGCAACAGTATATAGTATACATATATACCGGAACGATATACTATAATAATCTAATTCAACATAAATTTAAATAAAATACAGTTACCCATCAGTGTACCGTTACTATATCACAATATACTGTAAGAGTATACTATAATATATAGAGTATATAGTTATATTGCAACAATATAATATAATAGTATACATATCTACCGAAACGTTATATGGGTAGGGTCGCGTAATTATTTTGTATGGGTAAAATCAGGATAATTATTTTGGTTTCTAGGATAACCCTGTATATATCCCTAAAAAAAAGAGAAAATCTCACTTTATACCCATTAATTCCAAACTATTTACCCTTTAATGCCCAGACCCAAACTATTTACTACTGCTACCCATGCTCCCCAAACTATTTACCCGCATTTCTTCTTCTTCCTCCTCATTTTACCTTCCTCACTTTATACCCATCGTATTTTTTCCTTCCAAACTTTATACAAGGATCTGGTGAAGCCCAGGTGCAAACTTTTTCCTTCCAAACTTTTCCTTCCAAACTTTTTCCTTCCTATATAAAAAATAATCCTTGTAAGGCCATCACCAGATGCAAGTCTTGAAGATTGTTGGGCTTCACCAGATCCTTGTATAAAGTTTGGAAGGTAAACATCGTATTTTTTCCTATATAAAGACTTTCATCTGGCCATCACCTTTAATATCCACCATTGTTGGACTTGAAGCTCAAT
>NW_017676120.1:37011-51832 GCF_001879085.1 Nicotiana attenuata | reverse complement strand
GCCTAAAGTGACTAACGGGTTATTAACTTTGCGGGAGGCCGTGAAATTCGCTAAACGACACGTCCCGAATTCTAAATATTTCCTTATAAGCAATTAATGAGGGCCCCGCGATTTGAGTATTTTGTTTGGCGAGGCTCATCTCACTTTATTATTTAAAAGGCCAAACTAAAGTGACCTATGATTTTCTATTTATTTTTTTGTCTCTAGAGGGCCTAATTAATTAACATTATTAATTACTATTATTAAAAATAAACAAAGAATTTGGGCCTCAAGTTCAAGCCCATACTTGAACAAGAGGAAAACCTCTTACTTCAAGTATGCTACTTAACGAGAAGGCCCAACCCTATGTTACAAAATTAATCCAGATTTAATACGCCTTCAGGCTTTCAACATTGAAGTTTAAACTTGGCTCAATCAAAATAGCAACAAAATCAATTGGGTTGTATGAACTGTTACCTGCCTTGGCCTCGACACTAGCCTAATTGGGAGGTTGGCAGGCCCGGAACCAAACTTTGCCTCAGTAATGTTGAGGTTCAAAATAAATGGTATTGGGTTATCGACTCTGGGCTTGTGGACCAGCCCAAACGAAATTACTGGGGCGATTTCGAGCAATTCAACCCATCGAGTGGGATTACAAGTAGACGGAAGTTTCAAATACACTACAACTGTCAATTTAATTCTAACTTTGTTACTCAGATCTATATTGACGACATCGTGTCAATATTTAATGGATTAACAATTGAATTAGTATAATCAAAACTGGATTAGCACATATATTCATACGCCTTGAATTTGAAGACAAAACTGAAATGCTTAACATCATATTCAAAGATCCTCTTTTATTGAAATATAATTCTTTTCATTTTTTGAATCGACATGCTGAAACCTAGATCTACTCCTATTAGCTAACTAACATACTTATCTATATGAATTATGGTTATTATATCTACTATCTAATTAAGACATGAAACTCGAACAATCAACTTTAACCTAATTAAATCTACCATCAATAAATACTGTATTTCATCATGCTGAAATTCAAACAGTCCACAGCAGTTTAAAACAGTCCAGATAGTCTTAATTGTACAATCATCAGGAATCAAACAGCAAAAGCCCACATACGAGCTAACATAATCTACAATTGAGATCATTTATACAGTCCAATTACGCAACCTAATTGCACAGTCTCGTTATTTTAACACAAACCAAAACTAAGCTATGCTAGATAAGTACATATCAGTCAACATCTAATTATGAATATATGATGATCAAAACGAGTACAGATTTGAAGGTAAATGTATAAGTATTTTATTTCATTTCCAACTCGTAGCTACATTAAGGCAGATTCAAGTGTGTACCTTGAATTATAATGAAACAGAAGAGAAGAAGAGAGTCAGCAGCAGTTTGAGTAGTTAGCAGGATCAAACAGCAGGTCACAGCAGCACAAAATCAGTTTGGACTTAGTTACAAACCCAGAGACAATGTCAAACAATCCCAGGCCCACTTTCAACCAATAAACCAACCAAAACAGCTTGAAAAAACACCAGAATAACTTGAAATTGGGTTCAGTAACACTAGGAATTTGAACTAACAGCCAAACGTGAAATCAATCTACGAAAACTTCAATATAATAGATTTTTTGGAGTTTTTGGAGTTATGCTAGTTTTTTTCTTTTGGTTTTTTCTGGAAAATTTTAGACCTAAAATTGTAGATTTTTGCTACTAGAATTCAGATTTGGATTTCTTTGAATTTGAAATTCAAATTTGAGATTTCAGCTTGTAAGAAGAGGGTTTTTGGGAGGGAATTATAAGCTGAAAGGGATTTTGGAATTTTCCAGGGATCTCCCCCTCTTTTTAATGAAGGCAAATAAGCTGCCTTTTATAGGCAAACTTCAAGGTGAAGCTTCTAGATCTCACTCACGCCTTTTCCCCCTCTTTTATTTCAGATTCTGTTCATTTAGTCCTTTATTTCCTGACTTGTTACTCAAGTTACTGCACTATGTTTTTGAAATTCTAAATTGAACCCCCACCTAGAAGCTTCTAGGGATTTCTAATTCAGTTAGTGCAAGACTCTTATCTAGAAAGACCTATATTACCCTTGTCCTTATTAATAATCCTAGTCAAACTAACCCTTGGCCCTTGGTCTCAATTCACCACGGTTGAAATTATCAGCTATAGCCAAACTAATTAAGAACCAAACGGTCATGGACAAACAGAAGCAAATTAAAATCGAATACTAACTAAGAGATTAAACCTATGCCACTGAATTAAAATCGCATTCAAATAAAGGCTAAACCAATTATCAAAAATTACCAACACAGGATGAGTTCTAAATCAAATCACAGGAATAGAAGAACATTATTGTCTTTTAATCATTTAATAGTCTAATTAGGCCAACACCCCAAAGTTAAATGATAAAATATAATAAAGGAAACAAAACAGTATTCATGCCTTGAACTCAGTTTAACAGAATTAAACAAAACAAACGAACAACAACTACCAATTTTGAACAACCCTAGGTGGAATTCAGACTAATGAGGACAAAGGATAAAAGCAGAAGTTTAGCTATTTTGTCCAGAAAAGGAAAGAAAGAAGGCGGTCGAAACGAAACAAACAGAAGAGAAAAATGAAGAATGAAAGAAAACAGACTCACCACCTTGACTCGACCTTGAGACCCAACACTCTGATTTAGAACCCCAATACGATACCGGTCATTTATTCTCCATCAAGACACAGGTAACTGATGCCCGTAAGACCGGTTTTGACTTTGGCTTCAAGGGCTCGAACCCTAGATTTGATATTCGCGAAGTTCAACGAGGATTTGAGGGAGATATACTGGATTTTCGGAATGGGGGGAACAAAGGGATTCCAGGGTGTCAGTTTAAAGTCGACTGGCGACGGCGCCGCCACCGGAAAAAGAGGGCGACGCTAGGGTTCTGCCCCGTTTGAGTCTGAGATTTGAGGGGTTTTGGGAGGGTTTGAGGTGAATGAAGTGTGGATATGAAACTAGGATGAGGAGAGGAACGTTGGGGGTGAATTTGGGGTCGTTTAGAGAATCGCCGCCGGCGAGGCGATTTCCGGCCGGCGGCGGATGGTGGGAGGCGGTGGAAAAGCGGTAGTGTCAACAGGGTACGAGGAGGGGGTTGCCTGGTCTCTAATTTTGTAAAAGGGTTATTACATATTTATGTAAATCCCTTAAACGAATCTGGACCATTGGACGATGGGCAATAGACGGCTCAGATCTCTCGATGCTAAACGACGTCGTTTTAGAAATAAAGGGGGCAGGCCGGGTCTGGGGTTGTTGGGCTTGTGGTTTGGTCCGGTTTTAAGTGACTTTTGGGCTAAAAAAAATTGGATTTTGGCCCAAAATTTGGTCTTTTATCAAGACCATTCTTTTATTTTATTTTTACTCTTTTCTTTTTGTTTCCTTTTGTATTTATTTATTTTTTCTGATTTTATAAAATGCTAAAACAAAACAAAGACCTAATTAAACTATTTAATTCCTAAAATTATTTAAAACTCTATTTAAAGATAAATGCAACAATTAACAATTAAAAGTGCAAAGAAACTATTTTTTTGCAATTTTCTTTAAATTTTGTTCTAAAACTAACTAATACTAAAATTGTGAAATTAAATCCCTACATGCAAGTGCATATTTTTTGTATTTTCATATGAATAAAAATGCAACCAATTAACACAAAAATTCACAAAAAATTGTAAAATAATAAAGAAATCAATTATTTGAAAATTTTTTGGAAATAATTTGCTTAGGGCAAAAATCACGTGCTCACACCCACAGCTTCATTATCTGGAGAGGGTGCAGTAGGTGCTGAGGAGGAAGTATGGGGAGAAGAAGAATTAGGAGAAGGAGGTGAACCACATGTGGGGGGTATTGCTAGAACTAGGAACCCGGAGGTGTAGAAAGACCGGTTCGTTAGTGAAGTAGCATACCATAAATTCCGGGAATGGTGGCCGGTGAGGAAGTTGATCCCGGAGAGGAGTTTCATAGATAGAGACTTGCTATCTCACAACCCCAATGTGAGGAGGCAATTTAGGGAGAGAGTTGGTTGGGCGCACTTTTTGTCCGACTGTATAGATGCCAATGCGCACTTGGTCAAAGAATTCGACGCCAACGTTGCCCACATCAAAAAAGGTAGAAAGGTGACCAAGGTGCGGAACTTGAAGGTGTTATTTGATGGGAAGACGATCAACGATTACCTTGGCTTTGATGAGGAGGATGAGTCCCTATACATGGCAAAAATGGAATTGGGTGAGGAGGTTCGTCCATGGTTGGCACAATACCTGGCAATCCCGGGTACCACCCCTGATTGGTTGACTGCGGGCGTCAAGATTCTGAGACGTAGTTTGAACTTCGAGGCAAAAGGGTGGGAAATGTTTGTGTGCAGCAGACTGGACCCGACTACTCATGACAACACCCTCCCTCTTCACCGGGCAGTGTTGGTACTTCGATCATGGCGAGGTACCCGATAAATGTGGGGAATGTGATGTCGAGAATAATTTCAATTGTGGGTGCTGAGCATGACAGAAACTACCTGTTCCCTAGTTTTCTCACTATGTACTTCTGGGATCTGAAAGTGGAAAGAGGCCCTTCGACATCAAGGTCAAAGAAAAGGCCCCATTTTCTTGGTACAACATGTAGGGGGATGATAACCCCAAGAGCAAGAACTTCAAGAGTACGGTTACTGCTCCAACTGGCCAGTCTGAAGAGCCAGTTATGGTAGTGACCCCTGTTGAGCCTGCCTCTACTTCCACTGCTATCCCTCCTGGTCCATCCACCTCAGCGGACCCGGAGATTCCATCTTCCCGTGCTCTTCCTATCACTGCCCACCGACTGAGCCAGGCACTTCTTAGTATCAACAACTGGATGCAGACTGCATCATCCAAGTTGTCCATCTTGACCACTACGGTAGAGGCTCAGTCGGCACCTCCACCTCCACAGGTTCCCCAGTCGATAGAGGATGCTCTCAAAGAGATTTTAGACAACCAGAAGAAAATCCTCGACACTCAGAAGGTTCTTACTGATGCAGTTGCTTCACATAGCAAGGCTCTCAAGGAGCTTGCTAGGGAGCACAAGAAGTTGAGGAAAACACAGGCCTCCAAGGAATCTGTGAAGGAGCTGAGAGCTGATGTTGATAGACTGAAGGCAGATCAGTTGCCTTTAGATTTATTGCTCCAGGACCCAGTACCAGCAGCTGATCCCCAGCCGGAACACTCTCAGAGGCCTCCCAAGAGGAGGAGGATGATTCCCATATCGGATGATGCGGTCATCCAGTTGGCCGACCCACCAGAGGCTTCTTTCAGTCAACCACAGGATGCACTTCAGGAGCCTGTCCAGGTCCAGGCCCAGGTCCCAGCAGCACAGCAGCAGACCACCGGGAACCAGTCTGAGGTTCCCGAGCACAGTGAGTACCCTGGGACCACTCAAGAGCCCATGCAGACAGACAGGCCATAGGGAATCCCTATATCCTTTTTCCTTATCTTTTTGGTGCTTTATTTTGTTTAGTTGGCATTGGGGACAATGCCAGCTTTAATTTGAGGGGGTAGGCCCTACTTTTTGTTTCATGGATTCATTCGGATGACTGTATATATTTGATACTTTTTATTCTTTCTTTATTTTTCATCTTTGGTTTGTATATATTTTTAACATTTCGCTACATTTCTCGCACTTTTATTTTACTTTGGGTTTGTATATACAGTTATGTTACATTGTAGATATTCATCCCATCTATTGTATATTCGACAAATCCCCTCTTGTATATATTCATTTTACTTTCTGCAAATTTTTTGTTCTTAGATTCTTATTTGTGATTCGTAGCTTCTTGTTTTGAAAGTTAGCAATAAGCCTTTGGTTTTCTTAATGCCACGGTTCTTTCCAAAGGTGGAGTGTTGTGTGAACCGGGTGGCTCTTCCCAATGATAGATGGCGTGACAACCTTCTTAAGGGTTTGAGTCCATTTTTCTTTTTGTTTTTAGTAGTTAGTAGTAAAAGGTGCCTCAAGCAAAGCTTCACTTGGGCCTAGCACATTTGCCTTTGATCGTATGGTTAAAAACAAATTATTGTATTTAGGATGGTGAAAGTTGTGACCTTGAGACTCTTGTGTTGACCGATAATCATCAAGTGGGTTTTTTCGGGACCATTGTGTGCTCAAATCTTATCTAAGGTCGTTGTGGGCCCCCGACTCTATGTCTTTAACAATCTCATAGCTTGTGTGGTGAGTAATCGCATTGTAAGTCCAAGTCCCGAGCCATTGGTCTAGAACTTGCCCTGAATGTTTGTTGAGGCAAAATCCTAAGTGAATTTTGACTTGAGACATGATTATAGGCTCTCCTTGGTCTAAATGATAGTTAAACACATCAATAACCTACCAATGATAAGATCCCTAGTCAACCCTTTTGAGCCTTAGACCTTTTTCTTCAAGAACCATGATACAAGCCTATACCCGTTCTAAAAGATACCCTCTCTTGGCACCCGATCTTTCCTTTAGCACATGGAAAAAATATAAGTTTGGGGGGAGAGACGAGGATTACAACAAAGTGGTAAAAAGGCACAAAATGAAGAAAAGGAAAGGCAATGAAGACGAAAGAAAAGCAAAAAGACAAAAAGAATGTTCAAAGTGAAAAAGAATAAAAAGGAATTCAAGAAAAGCAAAGAATGAAAGGTGTGGAAAGTTGAAAGAGGAGAAAATGTTTGAAATGCATAAGAAAGAGTGAAAGTGCGTCTCTCTAACCCCTTAGAAATAAGTGAAATGACTCAAAGAGTCAAGTGAATGTGTGCCAAACGAATCAAAAAAAGTGCTTGAAGGAAGATGGAACCTACTTAGACCAAAACATTTCCTACCCTGAACCAAAAGCCTTCACAATGTCTCCACAAAAGCCCTATATGATCTTGAGTTGAATGAAGCTTACATTAGTGGATACTCACATAAGGGGCAAGCATATGGTACCTAGAGCCGGACTTGTGAGTTTTTCTTGAGAGAGATGAGTGAACTTCCATTGACCTTGTTCTGAGTGCCACTATTCTAAAGGTGAGGTTTGCTTAGGGAGAGTTGAGGATGTGTGAGTTTGGGTTCCACAATGACCGAAGTAATAGAAAAGAGTTCTTTGATGTGTTGAGTCANTGCAACGAGTGTGCATACATGACCCGGTCCATGTTCTTCGCTTCAGTTATGATTTTTGTCCGGCAGATCATGGATGACTTGTTTTGCCTCCAAGAAGACATGGCGCAAAGGCCCGCAACACGGCCAACTGGAGCAATAGCTGAGGCACTTATGTATTCTTGATTTTGAGTCTGTATTTTGTTAGTTCGTTTTTGAGTCTGTATTGTCCGGCTGTTGGTTCATTTTTTGAGTCTATACTTTCTTTTGAAGTTTGTTGGTTCACTCGTCGAGTCTGTCCCTCTTGTGTCGCACTTAATCCATGGTATTTCAAAGAGTAAAAGTTGTTAATGATTCATGTGTATTATGGGCAATGTTAGTCCCAATTGAGGCTAGTTGAGGTTACTTTAGGTCAGCTGAATTTTCTTGAATTTTCCCTTAAGGGGTGGGTCTTATTTTGTTTGCTTGAGGACAAGCAAAAGCTTAAGTTTGGGGGAGTTGATAACTAGTGATTTTGATACATTTTATACTCCTTCTTGCTTATGTTTTGTTGCAAATTCGTACAAAATAGTCCCAAAAGTCTCACAAGTTGTGCTTGATTGCAGGTTTGATCAACAAAGTGACAAGATGTCAAAGATCAGCTCAAAGGGAGTGAAACTTGCACAAGCACTAAGACAAGACAAAGCTCAGGCAGAACAAGGCCAGTTCGGCCGCACTACATTCTGTGTGGACCGCACTGGGGAGATTCAGAGAGCATGAATTCCAGGCAAAGAGGCAGTGCGGCCGCACTACTATTTTGTGCGGTCCGCACTGAGATCGACGCGTCCGCAGTCCATTCTCTGCGGTCCGCAGTAAGGAGAATCAGAGAGTTGCAATTTCCCAGTGTCAAGCCAATGCGGTCCGGGGACCATTTAATGCGGACCGCACTAGAAGCCTCCGCGGCCGCAGTCCATTCTCTGATGTCCGCAATGCCTAGGTTCAGAGAGCAGTTTTGTCAAGTCCAAAGCCCTAGTGCGGACCGCAGTCCATTTTGTGCGTTCCGCACTAACCCCGCAGGGGCATTTTTATCCAGAATTGTCAGCTTAGTATAAATAGCTTCTTTTCCATTTTTAGGTCAAGCAGATAGATTTGACTAGTAGCTGCGCTCGTGACTTCGGTTTTCTTAGCTATTTTTGGCAATTTTATCTTCATTTTAACATTGAATCTTCTATTTTATCTTAGTAATTAATTAATATGAATTGTTTTTCATCTATTTCTTGTTTTTCTTCTTTAATTATGAGTAGCTAGACCCATCAGCTAGGGTTGTGGCTCAACCCTAGTGTGGGTAATTGATGGGTCTTGTATTTAGGGATAAATTGGCTATGGGTGTTTGTTATTTAGGCCAATTTCATGGTTAATTACTGAATTAGTGGTTGCAAACACTAGTTTGTGTTGAGTTCACTTAAGCTCTTCTTGAGAAAGAGAGCCTAAGTCTCCGAAATTTGGTCCAACAAGGAATTGGGGCGTACTCAAGAGATTGATAGCACCAACTAAAGGCTTAAACCTCAAGAAAGTAATACCCGACTTGAACCCTAGTTGCTTGTGCAAATTTGCATACCCAATTGGTCTTGAGAAAGTCAATTCGGGCAAAATCACTCAAACCACCGAGAGGTGTAGAGTGGGTAAAGTCGTACAACGGTTATATCATACTCCCCAAATATGTCGAACGTGTCCTAGACTCAAGCACCCGTCAATTGACCACCTAGGCGGAAGTCACTACCCTAGTGCCTTTTAAAACCATTTGAACAACCCGTAGCATTATAATCCTTAGCTTAATTTAGTTGCATTTACCATTTGTAATTTGATAAATAGTAGAAGTAAAACAAAACCCCCAAAAATGTTTAGAAGCGTAATTTTGGAACACATACGCAACTCTACACTAGATAGATACTCGATTCCAAATTCTAGCTCTCTGTGGATATCGATCCCGACCCTAAATCGGGTAAAAGCTGCTCCGACCCTCTCTCGCTACTTAATTAGTAGTGCGGAGTAGGCCGCGATCACTTTTTTTCATGGATTTTGGCTTTGATGGGACCGAACCTCAGAGTAAGGCTGCCTACGTATCCTTAAAAGGAATCAGGTCGAACGTAGTTCCAACACAAAGTTGTTTTTTTTCTTTTCTCCTTTTTTTTCTTTTCTTCTCTTTTTCTTCTTTTTCTCTTTTCTTTTCTTTTTCTTCTTTTTCTCTTTTTCTTTTTCTTTTCTAGTTCCTAACTCTACTTCTGATTCCAAATGAGGGGTATGAAACAAAATAAATTAGGGCTCAAAAGGGATAACAAAAGATAAAAGTGTTTGGGTAGCAGAATAAAATGCCTTCGTCATACCAAGCTTTAAAAATTCCAAGTACAAACATGCAATTGAAGATAGGAAAATATGTCGTACATAGTATCTATTGATGGCATCAACAAACAAATGTGCCAATGGGCAATACGTTTGTCCCGATGAATGACCCTTGCCAGTTCGAAGCAGACTTGACTCAACTTATCTCGATGTGGAAGAATGCATTTCAGCACTGACTGATCTACCTCTAACTACTTGGAAGACATTCCCTTGTTGTATGCTCTCATCAACCTCTTGATTTCCCAGACTAACTACCTCAGTTTCACTCAATTCAAGCTTCAGGTTATCTCTGAATGCGTGAATCTTTACTTGTTTCCTCAAATGCATCTTTTTATCATATTCAAAACTATGTTTCATTATTCCATGATTAGACTGGCTTTCAAGATCTGGCTAAAAAATTCGCATGCATGTCATGTCATTAGAACTGGCCTGAAGAGAACTATATACAAGAAAAGAACTAAATAAAGACTGCATAACAGAAAAACAAAATCTTATTTGACCAAAGGTTGGAAAGGTTTTAACAGCAGAATAAAACCTATATTAAAGCCCCGAAACAACCCTAGATGACAGACTTAGAGACACAAAACTAACTAATAAAAATCCTAGAGATAGGAAAAAGAGGATAGAAGGGTTTGAATCACCAAAACAAACAAGAGAAAATCTGGATTACATCCCTAAAATAACCAGATAGCAGAAAAAACATCAAAACAAGCTACCAAGATTCCTTTCTAGTGAGGAGAGAATGACCTTTCAATTGCTAAGCTTGACATTTAGCCACAAATTTGCTCATTAGAATCACCAGGGCCTTCTCCAATTTCAAAATCATTAACTTTTGTCAGCAAGTTCCCGAGAGGATTCTCACACTCCCTGTCACCACGCATTATCCCCACAAAGTATGCATCATCATGTGTAGGTAAAGGATTCTGCGCGATGTTCTGGGTGTCACTGCCCTGGACCAAAATTATCCCTTCTTGAATCATTCTTTAAAGCACGACAATCTTCAATGCTATGCCTTGGACATTAGAGTGGTATATGCACCGTAAATCAGGATCAAAACCTTTTGCATATGGGTCCGAAGTATAGCCGAGGAGCGGCTCAATCAGGCCAGAATATTTTAACTTTTCAAACAAGCTTGTGTAGGATTCTCCGATTGGCGTGAAACTGCTTCTTTGCCTTTGTTCTCCTCCATGCCCCTGTTTTCTAGGGTTATTGGGTGCTCGGGAATGTTGTGAAGGCGAACGAGTATTTTGCGGTGCTGGTGCTCGCCATAAGGAGTGACCCAGTGGTTAAACAAATGACTGGATTCGGAGGATAATATTGAGGTGGATTATGTGGAGCTCGAGGACAGGTTTGGGGTTGGGGTCAGGGTCGAGGCTGAGTATATTGGTGAGGCGGACCCGTTGGGCCATGTCGTGATCCTGAGACAACCATGGCTACATCATCATGTTCTTTCTGACCCAGCTGGCTTCCTGTGTCGTTCTGAATTGCTTGTGTTGTGGCTTTTAAGGCAGAATAGCTCATGATCTTGCTTGACTTCAGTCCCTCTTCCACCATTTCTCCCATCTTTACCACATCATTGAAAGGCTTACCAATGGCTGAGATCAAATGGCGAAGTAAGTAGGCTCCAGGGCTTGAAGAAAGTATTCAACCATCTCATCTTCTTCCATCGGAGGATTGACCCGTGTAGCTTGCTCTCTCCATCGGAACCCATATTCTCTAAAGCTTTCACTAGGCTTCTTTTCTACCTTGGTCAGAGATAGGTGATCTGGGACAATGTCTATATTATACTGAAAGTGCTGGGCAAAGGCTTGAGCCATATCGTCCCATGTGTACCACCTGTTGGCGTCCTGGCGAGTGTACCATTCCAAAGCTTCCCCACTCAGACTCTGGCTGAAGTACGCCATCAATAATTCGTCCTTCCCCCCGGCGCCTCTAATCTTACTGCAATAACCTCCCAGATGGGCTACAAGATCCCCATGTCCGTCGTATAGATCAACTTTGGCATCTTAAACCCGGCGGGCAGTTGGATATCAGGGAACAAGCACAAGTCCTTATAAGCCACACTTACTTGGCTTCCTATCCCTTGCATATTCCTCAATGATTGCTCCAGACTCTTCACTTTCCTGAATATTTCATCTTGTTCCACATTCTTGGATGGTTTCTCGGTCTCAACATGAGGCTCAAAGTGAGGGGTGTAGGAGTAAGGATCCAGAACTTTGAAGGTTGGTTCTGAAGCACAGTATTGGGTATTTGGAGCTTGGAATGCGGGCTCACTAGAGGATTGGTGGAGGGTAGCTTGTGGGGGGGATACAAAAATAGGAGCAGATGTCAGAGCAGGGTATGAGGTTGTTTTTGTTGGTGGAACATGAAAAAATTTGGGACGAAGTGCCGGGGTAGGAGTGGTAAGGGGTGAAGCCTGGTACGTGTTGAGGGGAAAGATCAACAGTACTGGGCATCTGGGCTTGGGATAGTGGTGGAATGGAGGCATGGTTTTTTGTATAGTTGGTAGGGAATGAAGGTGGAGGATGCCTCCTGATCCAAGACTGATACATTTCTGTCATCTGCTGTTTCAACCTTTGGACCTCCTCTTTCAACTCAGATTCCGACTTCACAATCTCCCTCGACGGGTCAATAACTCATGTGTCCGAGTCTTTGCTAGCCATGGCTACCTTGCTCTTTGACCTTGTGTTGAACGGATGACTCGCTAGAATGCCACAAACTAACCACCTTCTGTTATGATAACAATGAAAGTACCAAAGAGGAGCAAAACAAAGCCAACATGTTAGCGTTAGGGCATTTATCAGATAGAAATATCGCATTGTGTGCAGTGCCCCTAGCAACAATTAACGGTTTTAGAATGACTTCGAGGGTCACGAGGTCATTTGGCATCATCCCAATTTTGTTCATTTCAATCTTCTCTTTTCTTTCTTTTCTAGGACTTCTTAGCTTGCTCATTTTCCTTCCTCTCTTTTCTTTCTAATTATCACTATTTTCTTTCTCTCATTTCTCACATCCCACAAGTTCATCGTTTTTTTATTTTTTTTAAAAAAAAAAATTGATTCGATCGAACCCTATGTAGGTTGCCTACGTATCATGTTCCACATGAATCAGACCAAGCGTAGTTCTGGAAAAGTGATGGACAAAATAAACTAAAAACAAAAATCTTTTTGAATTTTCATTTATAACTTTTTTTTTTATTTTCAAATACATCATAGGAAGTATGATAACAAAAGATTCAACAAACTGAACTAGATTACTACAAACTGTGACACCACCTAAAAGACTTGATACTACTGTACAAGACTAGAAAGTAAAAGACAACATGAATGACAGACTCAAAACATAAAAAGTATCCTCAAGTAGCTCATGTATGCAACAGTCCTGACTGGAATAGTCCTGGGGTATCTATCATGCTCGAGCTCTGGTAAATGAATCCATACCTGAATGAGAAAAATAAGACCAAATAGAGTTAGTGACTCGAGACACTATGTGAGACCATATTTTTATTGAGTCATGCAAGGCACGAGTGAAGCTATCTTTGCAAAATGACCTACGCGGCCTAAATGTGGCTAGAAGTGCAAACTCAACAAGGGTCACCACTAAGAAATGGAAAAATATCTCAAAAAGGCCCACATGACCCCAAACTCTCGGGAATCACGGTCTCTAAGATTACTTTTGCACAAATGACCCTACTTTGCAGAAATGGCCTATGTAGCGAAAATGGCTAAGCGTGCAGATTTGACAAGAATGGACCTTAAACAGAGAGGATACCTTGTTGTGGACTTAGGACTCTAAGACATGGGCCACTGAACCACTTTTGCAAAAATGACCTCATTTTGCAAGAACGACCGATGTGGCCAAAAGTGGCTAGACATGTAAATTAAACAAGGACGGGCCTTGGAGTAAGGAGACAGCTAATTGTGGATTCTAGACTCTCCAGACACGGTTTAAGACAAAATTACACCAAATATCACTTGGGCCAGACAGCCCATTCGAAAATAGCCCATATTTTAAGCCTTCACCTGGATTAGCCCATGTTGTATATTTTATGAAATTTACTTTACACCCGGTAGCCAACAACTCAAAATAACCGTTTTAATATTTTAAATTTCAATTTCTTTGTTTCTCTTTCTCTCTCTTCCGCACTTTTTTCTCAGACTCTCTTTCTCAGGCTTTTCTCAGACGATAACCGACCTCCATTGTTGGGTTCAACTAATTTTTCGAGCTTTTAATCTTAATTTCAGGTAATTTCCGTTTCATTCTATGCTTTTACCACAGTTTTGGTTTTGAATTTTATTTTATTTTTAATTTTTTTGCTTTTTCTGATTATGCCTAGTTTCTTACAATGTTGTTGTATTTTTCGTTTGATTTTGTGTTCCATCTATCTTCGTTCTAGGATTAAACTTGATGTTTTAGTTTGCATGCTCTGTTATTTCGACTTTTAGGGTAAAATTTTTTTTTTTGATTTTTGTTACAATTTGGGAAAATTGGCCTCTGCTTTGTGTTCATGGCCTTTAGTTTTGGTTAACCTTTGAGTTTTGTTACAGTTTAATTTTTGTGTTTTTCTTCAGTTGTCTTCAATTTTGTTAAAGCTTCGGTTGTTTGGTTTATTGTAGAAAATGCGCTCAAAAGTAGCTGTTTCTAAAAGCAAAATGAAGATTGCTGGAAAAGGCGCTAAGTTTGATTATGCGAAAAGATTGAGGGAGTTGTCCTCTAGCCCTGATTCTGAATCTAATGTAAATGTCCAGGCGCCACATTGTGATGATTTTGAGTCTCCTGCTCCTCCTAAAAATTCGCAACAAGAGAGCAGTCGGATGACTCGTTCTCAAACGAGAAATACTCCCACTCCAGTTAAATCATCGAGTGACTTGCCCTCACCACCTTCTTCTGAAGCGAAAACGCATGTCCGGGATCCCGATGATGATGATTTTGAGTCTCCTCCTCCTCCAAAAAAGTTGCAACAAGGGAGCACTCGAGTGACTCGGTCGCAAACCAGTAATACTCCTACTCCGGTTAACATTGTTAGAATACGGAGTAAGAAATGTGGGAGACCTCAAAAATGAAAAGAAAAGCTGAAAGTTGATTTGGTTAATGAAGATGATGTAGGCCGCAATGTTAAACCGAAAAGGAGAAAGATCAAGGATGATGGTGATAGTGGCCTTGATTCCTTATCGAAAGAACAAAGGTTTGCTATTCGCTCCAAATTGAATGAGAGAAAAGCTCAGTTGAAGGTATTCCCTCTGTTGCTAGTAATTTATACATGCTTATACAATTTTATACAAAGTTATACAGTTGTTTATACATCTTTATACAAGTTCTGCTATACTTA
>NW_017676120.1:7156-32348 GCF_001879085.1 Nicotiana attenuata | reverse complement strand
AGCTCCAAAAACCCTAGAATTTCTTCTTCATCTCGAATTAACAACAAATTCAAACACGAAAAGTAAAATTTTGTTTGCTGCAAATCAGCCGCAATTTTAGTTTTTGCTTCAATTTTTATTCCATTTTTTGTTCGATTGGAGATTTTTTCCAGTTTACGTTCTTCATAGTGGTGAATGGGAAGAAAAACAAGTTTATCAATTTCGTCAGCGATTGTGTAATAATCGAGTCAACATTCACCTACAACAATTTAGTTGCAGCTATTTCGAAACAGATTAGGATCGATAGTGAGTTAAACACAATAGAGATTAACTTTCTCCCAAATGTTGGTTTGCCACCGATCCTGATTTACAACGATACAGGTGTGAAGGTGTATCGAATTAAAGAAGAAAAACTTGAATTTCACTGAATATCCTTTGTTTGTGACAGTGAAAGAGATATATGAAAATCGTTTGGTTCCTACAAGTTCTAGTTGTGTAGTTGCTACAAGTTCCAGCTGTTTGTTGTTACAAGTTCAGATTTAGAGATGTATCAAGAATTGATAGCACTGAGATTATTGATATCAAATTTATTGAAAAACAAAAATTTAGTGAAAAACACGGGTATAATAGATGATATTTGAACGAATTTGTGAGGAAAATCAAGTTTTATAAGGATAAAGAGACAGTTGCAGTGTGTGGAAGAACTTGGCTGTACGTGAAAGGTTCAATTCAAGGTGAAGAGATCAAGCGCAACCAGGTATGTAAATAATTGTATATTCTGTTATATATACGTTATAAATATGTATAAAGTAGTATATTTTGTATCTAGGTATTAAAATTAGTATATATGTAGTTATGTTTTTGTATACAAGTGTATTTAGAAGTTTGAATGATCTTTAATCCTAGGTATCACCTTATGTGTAATGGATGAAAAATTGTGCTTGGAGTTTCAAATCTTCTGCCGTTTTCAAGGCAAACATATTCAAAGTTGAGAAGTTTACAATAATAATCACACATGCGGCTATGGTGAAAGATACTTAACACAACGTCAAGCTACTTCGAGTGTAAATTGCTAGTTATAGTCAAGGACAAGTATGTTATCCAAAAAAAGTTTACACCGGCAAATCATATAATAGAGGACATACAAAAGCAACACGGAATTGAGGTGAGCTACATGAAAGCATGGAGAGCTAAAGAGGATAGCAATTGGCAATGATAAGAGGGGTCCTAGTGATTTCATATAAGGAGTTGCCGAAGTATTTTATATGTTAGAGCAAACAAATCCAGGAACAGTTACAAAGTTGCACAAATCAGAAGATGGATCTTTCTTTTATGCATATGTTTCGCTATATGCATCTATCAAGGGCTGGCATTGCAGACCAATAATGGTTGTTGATGGAAGTTTCCTTTAAAGCAGCATATAAGGGTACCATATTGACTGCTTGCACACAGGATGGAGCTGGTGAGTTGACTGCATCTACCTTGTTTCTGCAGTTTGTATAATGTTGTAGTTTCATGTTAAAAAGTGTATAGGATTTCACAGCTACTTTTATAAAAATTTGCAGTTTGGTATAAAATTGTATAATTGTGTATAACTGTGTATAATATTTGTATAATTGTCTGAATCCTAATATCTATTTTGTATAAACAGGAAAAATCCTTCCATTGCATATGCAATTGTAGATTCAGAGAATAACAAATCTTGGGAGTGGTTCTTTGTCCAGATAAAGGGTACTTTTGGAGTTTGGAAGGATGTGTATAGTTTCAAATAGAAATGAAAGCATCTTCAATGCAACAAAAGCTGTGTACCAGAAGTACCCATTGTATTTGCATGTTTCACTTGTGGCAGAATGTAAAGCGCACATTCAGAAACATCACAAACAATTGAAGAAAATCTTCTTTGCTTTGGCTAGAGCTTACACGGTAGAGAAGTTTGAGTACCATATGACAGAGATGTGCAAAATTGATCGAGAGTGCAGCCTTACTTGTTCATCTCTCTCTTTTTTGCATTCATGGGAAGATCTCGTTTTTGAAGTATTTGGGGAAGAAGATTGGAAAGAATCTGAGAAAATGCAGAAAATCCCGCTTTTTACTCCCAAAAAAAAAAACGGAATTAACGCTCCTTTTTCAGATATGGGCCAATAATTTTTGGGCTACTCAATTGTAAATTGAAATATGGGCTATAAAGCTGAAAAGGAGGCAGCCCAATTGTTTTAATATGAAATTTTCCCACGGTTTAACAAGCCACTTCGCAAAATAGCCCTATTTTGCAAAAAGGCCAATGTGGCCAAAAGTGGCTAGACATGCAAGATTTGGCTACGACCCCCGAAGCCAAAAACCTAAGACTCACTGGGAAGACCAGACCCTATGTGGGCTGCCTACGTATCTCACACCGAAAGGCGAGAATCAGGTATGCGTAGTTCGGGAAGATTGGATACGGGAGAGAAAAAAAGACAACGATTTGAAGAAAACATATTTTTTGTCCATTTTTTTAAAAAAATGATGAAACATGTAAAAATTTTTTGGATTTTCTTTTTCTCTTTTTTTTTTGGATTTTTGGAAAACTATGAAAGAAAAATGTGAGTGGGCCCTACTTGCTTCATTTTATATTTCACCCTCTTTTTACTTTTCATTTGCCCTCAACTATCATTGGTCCGCCAAATGACCCTTTTATCCTTAAAGAATGCAGCATGTAGCACATAAGGATGATTAAATGTCTTTTTGGGCCACGAGCCCACTTTGACACAATTTGGATAGACCTCCTATAAAGGGACACGGTGCCTGGGACCGAGCCCTGCTAAGTGTAAATGACATTATGCAAATAAGCATGACCTAAAGGCTGACCTAAGTTTGGAGTTCACTAGACAAGGCAATTCGGGGCGGCACGTGGTCGATAGCGGCTGCTCTAGCTGTCCGCCCACTCCACGCTCCCACGCCACCCCCCTAAAGACACGGGTGACTCACAAAAAGGCCGTGTACGCTCAAACGTACTACGAAAGACTTGTTGCCGAAAGAAGACCCCATGGTTATGCAAATGATGACAATTATAAAGCGGTAACAACATAAGGAAAAACGATAAACAAATGACCAACAAAATAGGAAATAAGACAAACAAAGCAAATAAAGAAAACAAACACCTCAATCGAATATCATAAAAAGCCAATAAGATCAAGTATCAGCTCGAACCTGCAGCTCCTCAGCAGAGTCGCCAAAGCTGTCACACCCCCTTTTTTACGCCTCAGTTAACCCTCTTAAAATATACAAAGAAGATTTGTAAAGCTCAAAAGGGTTTTCAATTTGAAAGTGACAAAAAGTTGTGTTCAAAAGGACTTTTCAGAGTCGCCACCTGACATTTGATTTCGATGCGTCAGGTCACCATTTTTAGAAATAATTTTTTCTTTTAAAACACTTTAGATTCCAAAACTAAGTATGCACCAGAGATTCAAGGTAAGGGGGTTCATTTGACTCAGGGAGAAGGTGTTAGGCACTCCCCGAGTCCCGTGAAGGTCACAGTTGCGTACTCAATCTTGTTGGCTTTTAAAATATTCAAATTGAGATAAAAATAAACACAAAAGAAAAATAAACACACAAGAGGCTCGAGGTCGTTCCCACCTAATAAAAGAAAAATGAGAATAAAAGTAAAAATACTACGAATTCTACTTTCAGCCTCCAAATACAAATACTTTGGGGCATACTCCGGATAAAAAATATATACAAACTTAGCGGGGCATTCCCCGGATAATAAACTAAAAAACGACCTCTCGCCTCAAAAATGAAATAAAGAAAGCCTAAGATTTGCCTACCCAGATGTGATCGGCCTAAGCATGCTACTATCGATCAAATTCATGAGAGTAAGAATAAAAGAGCAACAATATTATCTAAGTCCAATTTCCTCACTTTTTGAAAGCTAACTCCCACAACTGAAACAGCTAGAATTCCATTCAATCTACTTATTTTATGTCAATTTAATTCTTTATCATCAAAATGGTACTGTGAAGCCTTAAACAATTACCTCTTAATGAAGTGGTGAAACATGGAATCAAAAACTCATTTTTACTATCAAAAACCCATCCATGACATATTTAAACTAAACCACGTACAAACAAGAATCATCAACAAAAGCAAATATTATCAAGACATTCAAAAACAAAACAATGATATAGTTACTCATACGATCAACAAACAGACCAATAGATAGATTAACGAAATAACAAGGGTACGAGGTTCAGCAAATAAGAAGTAGAAGGAAATGAGAAATCAACCTCAAACGAATCAGAAGTTAATTATGTGGTAGCTCTGAAACACAAGCGTCAGAACCACGGATGGAAACTCGAATCGGCACCGGAAAGCTCGGCTCTGCTGTACCTCGATTCCTCATTCTCAATCCAATAAGCTTGAAGCTGGAGGGAAACGACGGCGTGCTGCTGGTTCCTCAGAGATTTGGTAGGGGTGGATGTTTCTCTTGTTAGAGTTATTAGTCTTACCACCGAACTTGATGTGGGGTTATGATTGTTTCGCAAAAAAGCCAGCACTTAAGGCTAAGAGCATGTGAGGTGCAGAAGCTGGGTAATAAGCTGAAGAAATCGGCGATGAAGATCAAGAATTCGGGCTGATGTGGTCGCTGGCTCTTAGATTTCTGGACGCCTGCAGTTGTGAGGTGAAGGGAGGCGGGGCTGAGTCGGCTGGTTCTAGGCGGATCAGTGGTGGCGAAAGGGGTGGTCTGCCGGCGTGGTCCTTGAGAGGATTAGGGCGGCAGCTGGTCTTTTGTGTGTGTTAGGTTGTTGATAAGCTTAGGGTGTCTAGGTTAGAGAAGAAGATGAGGTCTAATTAACTTTAGGATATTAAGTTATTTGTGGGTTTAATGGTTATTGGACTTGATTTAGGAACTACAGGTTATTTGGGTTAAGGGGAATTGGGTTGGTCCAAAATTGCTTAAGAAAATTCGAAAATGAGACTAGTTTTGGGGTTGTTCAAACTCTTTAGCTAAAATCCCAAATCTTATTCTAAAAAGTATAATATATTTAATCACTCTTAACTAATTAACATATACTACTAAAATAAAACTAGATATTAAAAGTGAAACTATTTTGTATTTTTTTAATTTTTATGAGAGGTAGATAAACTATGAGTAACTAGATAAAATATCAATTAGCTAAATAAAAGAAAATATTTTTGTAATTTTTATTTTTGTGATAAAATAAAGTAAAAGAGTCAAAACTAGTTAAAATAGCGATATTAGACCTAAACTAAATTTTTAAATGCTAAAATATATAAAATTTTGGGAAGAGTCAAAAATTACGTGTCTACATCAGGTATACTAGAACTTATTCAAATCAGATGACCTTTGCGACCGTCAAAGCAAGACACTTCTCCAAATTCTATCTATTATCGTTTCTTTCATATTTTTTGTCTCTTTTTACCATTACTAATTTTGCTTTATTTATATATATTTCACTGTCTTATAGGGAGGAGGGCATACAACTCCAGAGTACAAACCAGTTGAATGTTTGGCCATGCTAAAGAGGTGGTTGTCTCATGAGGCTTTATGATACATCCTTGAATTTATGTTGAACTAGACGGTAACTTTTAACCCACAGCAAGAATACCATTAGTATTACTGGTGAATCTATGAAAAACTCGCAACTATCTGTCAATCCACCACCTTAATCCTCGACCTCCACACCTTCCTATCGATAGTCATGTTCTCGATTAAGTGAAGCACCGATAAGTCCTGCCTAATCACCTGCCATGGTCAACCTCTCACACCTCCTGACCGGGGCATCTATATCTCTCCTCTTCACATGCCCAAACCATCGCAGCCTCGATTCCTGTTACTTGGCTTCCGCAGATACCACTCTCACCTTTGTTAGGACCGAAAAAATCAGGTGTCATGCGTAAGCTAGCAAGCAAACCTTGAACGACGATAAATCCAACAACAAAAGAGAAATACCAAAAGAGACACAAACATATAACGTGGTTCGGTCAACTGACCTACGTCCACGGCGGAGATGAGCAATCCACTATATAAAAAGAGAGTACAAAATATTGAGAGAACAACCTCACGAAGAGGCAAACACAAGTGACACACTAACACTTGTCCCGTAAAGTTCTCCCCCCTAAACACGACTCTCAAACCCCATATGGCTACATTGTGGATGCTACTGAATGAGAAGGACGGATCTTCAATTTATAGAAGTCCAAACCTTTTCCTACAAGAAAAAGACTAGCCAAATATGAAAGAATTATATTTTCGCCCTAAGAAAAGAAAAGCGCTATTATGGTAAATATGTTGTCCTTTCCTTCATGAGATAGGAAAACCAAATATGGTAAGAAAATCTGGACAAGACCTAACAACCTTGTCCCTAATAACTTCATTCTTGATCTTATCTTTCGTGGTATGACCACACATCCATCTCAACATCCTCATTTATGCTACGCTCATCTTTTGGACATGGGACTTCTTGACAGGCCAACACTCAGCTCCATACAACATAGCTGGTCTAACCACCACCCTGTAGAATTTGCCCTTAAGTCTAGGCGGTACATTCTTATCACATAAAACACCTGAAGCTAGCCTCCATCTCATCCAACCCGCTCCAATGCGGTGAGTAATATCCTCGTCAATTTCTCCGTTTCCTTGGATTATAGACCCAAGATACTTGAAACTATCTCTTGTGGGAATGACTTGAGTATTAATCTTTACTTCTACTTCTTCTTCATGCCTCTCCTCACTGAACTTGCACTCCAAGTATTTGTTTGACCAAAAGATAGTGAAACCTTTTTGGTTAGATCAATCAATGAAGATGAAGAGGTAAATCTCAGCCAAGTATAATAACATCTAGATTAAATGATGTAAGAGAATGACAAGATGATCGATGCTTCCTTGTATGTCGGAACCAAATGATTACTCATAAATATGATAACTTCAAATGCGGAAAAATGTTGTAATGAATGGGATTGACCAAAATAAGATGATGTAAGGATTTCAGATCTGTATTCAGTAAGTAAAAATTGTTCCCCTTTGTATTCACTTTCTCCTCCTATTTATAAGGGACAATCCCCTTTCAAACCCTAAAAAGGTACAACACAAAGAATATTCGAAAAGCATATTCCTACTGTCTCCTACTACGCTAACACTACTGCAGACGTTGTGCGTTCGCTTTAACCACTGTTGGTCCTCACCCTTTATAACGACCATAGGACGCTATATCGTAAGGACCTCGTTCCTCGCCGCACTCAGCAATGGTCGTGGTCGTCCAAATTTGGACCTATACAGTATTCAGTTTTCGACCTACTCAACTAGAAACCTTTGAATTCCAACGTCTGTCTCCAAACTTCCAACCTAGCGTTAACACGCCCTCGCGTCTCGTCAATCAATACTATGTCATCAGCAAATAGCATGCACCACGGCACCCTCCCTTGTATCTGACGAGTCAGGACATATCGAATATCAATCATATTCTTCCATATTTACAAAAACAAAAGTATACAAAATCATATATAAAAAATACTAACACAAAACTGATAGCAACATATCCCAACCTAATGAATCAAAAGAATGATTGTTCAGACAACCACACCTTAATATCTGTTAAATAGAGTCTCATATATAAATTTTCAACGCAAAGAATAATCTTTTCAAGAAAAAATCTAAAATAAAAAGATTAAAAAATAAAGAAAGGTAATAATTTTACTTACCAACAGTAAATTCTAATATCAGAGCCGTGGAATATGAGCATTCAGTTTTTCCTGATCCTCTCAATATGCTTAGGCGGCTAAGACAAAGGTGTATATTCTTCTGTGTTAAGTCTACCATCTTTTCACTCACTGAATGCAGCACTAATAGCCACTAATAATCTTCTAGGAAGAATGATTAAGTACTTATAGCATGAAGACTGGCAATTAAATTGAAAAATGAACGAAAGAAGGAATTAAGCAGCAAAAATAATGTAAAGGAACGACATCAAATTTGTGTAAGTATTTCTGTCAAACAGTTAAGGAAGACAAAAAGGTATAACTAAAAAGAAATTAAAAGTAACCTATGAAAAGATTGGAAAAATAAAAATAAAAAAGTCTAAAATGAAAAGAATGAAATGGAAATGACCAAAAAATAAAAAAGGAAGTTAAAAGAAAAATACCTTCAATGTAACAGAATGTATCTTCAAATCTGTGCAAGTATTTCACAGTTACGGTGGACAAATTAAAAGGTGTAATTAACCGAATTTAAGAGATGATTTTTGAATTTTTAAGAGGTGACCTTTGAATTTTTGTAACACAACACAAACAAAAAATAAAAAAATACGTAGCTAAAATGAGAATGAAGGGGAAATTAAAGAACTTCGTCGACACTTTATTAGCAGTGAAAAGTACGAAACTTTCACTTGAAACTGTGAATTAAAGCATAGTAAAATAGTTATGTGAAAGATTAAATAGTGAAAACAATGCAACTGTTCGTTACGATGAACTTCCATTGAGAAGTTGTAATACGTATATGTATGGGTCAAAATATGACCACAATTGGATTACCATTAAAAGGAATGGAAAGGGGTCGACCAAGCCATGGACGTACCCGTAAGGCGTAATGGCGACGAGTTTCTCGGCCTCTGCCGAGATCGAGCCATTGAAAGGCTTGTACGGCAGAATATATGCAGTCATGCTTGAGCGAGTAAAGAGGGGTATAGTCAAGTAGGGGTATGCTGGTTAAAGACCGTTAGACAAAGGGGAAGATGGGCAATATATATATGACAGAAGAAAGCAAGAAGAGGGGACTCTCCCAAGTGAGAAAAAGGAACGGAAGAACGGGAGGAGATAAACAACAAAGTAGAAGCCTAGATTTTGGTTACAATCCTTTGTAATCGTTATTACTGAATCAATAAAGATAGATCTCTTAGTTGTCAACGAGATTCCTTCTTTTTCTTCTTCACTCTTTCATATACAAACAATTTGGTGTCAAAGATGTAAGTTCACCATTTACATTTGATGTTCTTTGTTCGCCCTAAGAAAAGTTATGCAAGCTTGGTCTTATGTGATTTTCGTATTCAATATGCTTAGATTCGAAGTTAATTATGTTTGGCTAGGATTTTTCCTCTATTTTCTTCATTAATTAGTTTAACTAAAAGGCTCAACACTTTTTGGTCAAACAACGTAAAGATAGGAAAAGTTGTAACATTTGATTTTTTTTAATAATAAATTAAATGGAAGAATAAAAAAAATAGCAAAATTTTGAGAAGAAAGATAAATTACCTTGCTGGTCATATAATGTGTCATGTCACCTCTTCAAGGCTCAACACTTTTTGGTCAAACAATTTGGCGCCGTCTGTGGAGATTTCTTAGTCAAATTTTTTAGTTTCTTTTAGATCTGGAACTAGCCAAGTATTACTTCCAGACTGTCACAACCTCACCATCTTGATGTAAACACCAACAAAGAATGGTAGATAAACTTTTGAGATAACCGTACCAATCTAGGTCAGATCTCTACATAAAATAAAAATTGTGACGATGTCTATGCAAAACCCACGCCTCGCCTGTAGCGTTGGGTATGACACGTCATATGCATGTTTAAAGTAGAATCACGGTCACTATGCGCTTGGCATGACCGCAATTCCATGTGACGTATTCACCTTGTGTACCGGCCCGTACTTCCACCTCTTAGGAAGGGATGATAGCCTACTGTGTGACCCTTTGAAATAGCGAGCATATCCTATCTTATTTTCGTACCCACACGCACAGGATGATTTATGAACAAAGTATGACATTTTTCCCTTCTTGTTTGCGCATATAGGACGGGGCCAGACTCGGACTCGGTCTCGATACCCAACGGGAAAGGTAAGTCAAACCCACGAGAAGCCTAGACGCGATTAACGACGAAGCCGAACACGGTTGCCAAATCTGAAACCATCATTCGAGTACGAGGCGAAGCGAGCGACCTTACAGCGCCACTCTTCCTTTCACCGACTTGCCAGGCCAAGGTATTAACTTATCACGCTCTCTTGTTGGTTCGGAACAAGAACACGAGCACTCTCATAGGTACGCGAACAAGGAACGAACGCCACCAAAACACCCCAGGAAAAAGGTTGCGTACCATGCCATCTCGCAAGCAACAACCGAGCAAAGCCCCCTAAGTCGTACCATACAACAAACAACAAAAATGTTTCGGCACGGGTCGACTTAAGGCTGTATGGTGGGCCGGACCCGGGCCTAAATGGGCTAAACGGGCCGGGCTAAACGGGCCTGGGCTTAGCGGTCCCGGGCTCTGGCGGTCCCAGGCTTCGCGGTCCCGGGCTTCGTGGGCTCAACGGGTAGGACCAGCCCGTGACGGGCCTAAGCCCATATGGTCCTGGGCTAAATGGGCCGGGCTCGTGGGCTTAGCGGGCCTAACGGGCTTTTTTTTATTTTCGGGCTTTTTTTTTTAATTTTTTTTATTTAAGGCAATTTCTTGTAAACCATATGTGTATGTATATATATAAATTGCTCTTATGCATGGCTATATAAATATATGTGGTATATAAATATAGAAATCTAATTATTAAAGTGTTTGACGAAAATGTAAAATAACAAATCAATAGTAAAACTAAATTGGCATGCATAATAAATTAATAACAAAGTACAACATGAAGCATAAATACGTCTAATAATTTTAAAATAACACAAATTGTTGAAAAATCTTAAAGACGAATTTGCGGATAAATACCCTCAACACAATACTTTATATGCCTCCTTAAAATGCCTGTGGTACACCCTGAACGAAAATTTAAGACTCTTCCACAGTTCTTGCACTTTAATATTTGGCCTTCTTCATTTTCTTCAAGCACTTCATAGTATTGCGACACAAATAAGCGCACTCTTTCCGAACGAGGCATGATTTAACTTGAAAATTGAGATTGAGACTTGAAGTCTTGAAAATTGGAGATTGAGAGATTGAGAGAAATTTAGATTGAGAAATGAGTATTGAGTATTGAAATGAAGAAGAGGGGGGGGGGGGTACTTATAGTGTTAGAGAAGGTTAGTTTTGTAAATTTAAAAAAAAAACGGCTATTTGTGCAATTAATATGACCGTTGGTGGTCATTGTGGGTGGGGCCCTCATTTTGAAAAATCTTGTTTTGTAGTATATATAGTACTACTTCTTCATGTAAATATAAATATATATAGTATACTAGTATAGTATACTAGTATAGTGTACTATATATTGTATGTTATGTATATATATTCCCTTATGTATTTTCTTGTAGTATATATTGTATGTTATGTATATATATTATACCTTATAAATAATTGCAAGTTAAAGACAAAAAAATATTGCGAAGAGATATTCAAGGCCAAGGGTATGTTTTATAATTTTTATTACCAAAAATGGCATATCTTTCTTAGTCTTCTTCCCCCCAATGGAATGAGCACAACAAGGTACTAATACCACCATTAAAAGGAAAAAAAACTAAAGAAGATATGCCAAAGTACAAGTTACACCATAATCTACATTGTATCTCTAACAAATCTCATAAATCCTTCAAGGTTCGGAGGAGGTTCCGTTGGTGGTGGCGGAAAAGAAGCTTGTTCATCACCGCTTCCGGGCGAAGCAGCATCCTCCGCAAGTTCCGCTATCATTTCTTCATAAGCTTCGTCTATCTCCGGTTGTGATTCTGCAAGTCCAAAGTTTCTTCTTTCCGAGCGGATCCAATCTCTGAATAGTACTGATTTTTCCAAGCTCTCCCTCATAGACGCTCTATGATCACCTATTTGAAGTCTTGCTTGACTGAAAGCGCTCTCTGATGCAACTGTTGAAGCTTGAATAGATAAAATATCCCGAGCCATCCTTGCAAGAACCGGAAAATGTTTTTCCCTTGTCTTCCACCATTCCAAAAGATCAAAGGTGCCGTCTGGATTCTCCTTTTCAAGTCCCTGCGACAAATAAACTTGAAGCTCATTTAGATGTGAAGTCTCATCAAAATTATCACCTTGAGAACCCCTAAACTCCGTCCAAGATTTAAGTGCTTGTAGGCCCGCAGCTCTTTTAGATGATTGTGAACTAGACGAAGTAGGGGTTGGAATATTTGGCCTAGCATGATCTAACGCAAGTTGGTAAGCATTATAAATTGTTTGCGCATTTATTTTAATTGAGGCTTTTGCCTCTGCAAGTGTAGAAAATTCCTCAACTGAAAGATCTAAAGCCTTATAAATATTTGTGTACCAAAAGTGAGGACCTCCTAATTTCATTGTAGGATTTAACAATGCAGCAACACCATAAATAGGGGGGATAGGGAAAAAATATTTTTTAAACTTTTCTTTCATTGCATTTATAGCAAGTTGATAAATTTCCCCACCCTCCGAAAATTCAACAAACAAATCACATAGTGCTGCAATATAAACTAAACAATTTGAAATAGTAGGATAATATTGTCCAGAAAATGCATTTGTAGCAATTTGAAAATGTTCTAAAAAATCTATAAGAATTTTGACATTCGTCCAATCTTGATTTGTAAGGATTTCATCATCATCCTCACCACCAACACGAGCATTAAACGTTGCATTAATTGGGTTTCTATATTCATATGCAACTACTAAACTTTCGTACATATAATTCCATCTAGTTGGACAAGGTTTAGGAACCTTTCTTTCTCTAAGGCCAAATTCATCACATTTTTTAAAATACTCTCTAAGTCTACTTCTACGGTTTGAATAAAAAAGCCAATTAAGAGCCATTCTAACCTTTTCAATTTCTAAATTTAAAATTCTCATACCATCACCGACGATTAAATGGTAAATGTGACAAATACATCTCACATGGAAACAATTACTAAATGCAGGATTTAGTGTTGTTGTAAGTATGCCTATAGCACTAGTGTTACTAGAAGCATTATCCATAGAAATTGCCATTATTTTATCTCTAATGCAAAAATATCTACAAATATCTGCAACGGTGTTAGCAATAAACTTACCTGTGTGACGTGAATTAATTATTCTATACGCAATAATGCGTTTTTGCATTATCCACTCCTCGTCTATCCAATGACTTGTAACAGTTAGATAATCACAGTCATTATTACTTCTACCAATATCAGTAGTAATAGAAATCCGATTAGTTATATGAGTAAATAAATACCGCAAATATTGTTCATATTCATGTTTATATTTATAAATATCGCTCTTAACTGTTGCGCGAGGCCAACCTTTATAAGTAGGATTAAAAACTTTTCTAATATAATGCACAAAATTAGGGTTAGAAGGAAAAGTATATGGTAAGCACATAACGGTAACCATCTTTGCTAATTCTTCACGATCTTTATTAGGATCGTAATATAAAATACCACCGGTCACAGTGTTAATTCCTGGTTGAACTAGATTTGAACCTGTACTAGGGTTAACCGCAGTATCTACACTTGTCCCCTCTTGCTGCGCTTTCATTTGTAAATATTTAACTTTATCTCTAGGGTGTGTTTGTATGTGCCTAGCCAAACTACCCGTACCGCTACGGTCTCCAGTATATTTATGCGCCAGCAATTTCCCACAAGTTTTACACCTAGCCTTATTTTGTTCTCTTACTTGAGTAAAAAAATTCCAAACTAATGATGTTTCTAGGCGTTTAGAAGGTTGTCTATTAAAAGTAGGGGTTTCTACAGGTGGGTCGGGCGGGGCATCAGTTGGGTTATTAACAGGACTAGTAGGTGAATCATCTAAATCCGGTTGGGTTTCATCTACATCCTCATTTTCCTCATCATTTTCTAAGATAGTTTGATTAGGATAAAGAGCATTCATAACTTCTTCATTTAATTGTTCACCTGGTGCAACATTATGGAAAAATTCACTATCGGAAAATTGAAAACAAGGGTTATCACTATCAAGAATAATAGGAGCAGCAGGACGGGTAATAGGTCTGGGTCGGGGAGCCGGGGGAAGGGTAGTAGGTTGGATACTACTTTCACCAATTTTAGCTTTTCCCTTACCACCAAACATTTTTTTCAAAGAAAATGCCATATTAATTACAATTATGCAAACTAAACACACAAAAATATATTCTTAAAACTTAAGAGTTGGAACGAGTTTACCGAACAACTTCTTGAAAATTGAAAATCGTTGAAGACTTGAAGACTTGAATACTTCAATTCACCAACTTCACAATTTTTCACGAAATTGCAATAATAAAATAAGCAATTATAGAAGAGAAATTAGATATAGATTGAGAGAGATTGAGAGAGATTGAGATAGATTGATGAATTGGTGAGTAAAAATGAAGGAATGAGGGGGTATTTATAGTTGAGAATTGGAAAAAAGTGTAATTATATAAAGTTTGGGGTTAAAATAAAGTTCGGGGGCCAAATGGCTATTTTTTAAAGTTCCAAACGGTTGAAAAATAAATGCCAACGGCTAGATTTTAAAATCTGACCGTTGGTCTTTTTGAAAAAAAAAAAAAATTTTTTTTTTTTTAGAAAAAAGCCGTTGGAGCCCGTTAGGACCGTTAGGCCCGGTTGAACCGGCCCAGGACCGCCTGCCGGTCCCGGGCTTAGCGGTCCCGATCTCGTGGGCCTCATGCAAGGGACCAGCCCGCCACGGGCTTTCTACACCATCAGGGACCGGCCCACCAGGACCGGCCCGCCGGGATCGTTTAGCCCGTTAAGACCGCGGGCCCGGTCCGGTCCCGGTCCCAGACCGGCCCACAATACAGCACTAGGTCGACTATTGAGAAACAATCTCCAGAACAGGGGACTCACCCATGAAACCCACAGTATTCTCCAATGGAAGCAAAGTTAAGCAAACTGGGACTCACCCATGAAACCCACAGTATTCTCCAATGGAAGCAAAGATAAGCAAACTGGGGCTCACCCATGAAAACCACAGTATTCTCCAATGGAAGCAAAATTAAGCAAATTGGGACTTGCCCCAACGAATGCGCAAACACTGCGGCGACGAGTAATGTCCTCCAGTAAAAATAATACAAGGGGTTACAATTCCGACCTCGCTCGAATTAACACCCTAACGGCCATTGGCCATCACCAAACGAAAGGAAATTTCGGCCTCGCTCGAATTGACAACGGGTTACAATTCCGACCTGGCTCGAATTAACACCCTTAGGCCATCGGCCATCGCCAAACGAAAGGAAATTTCGACCTCGCTCGAATTAACACCCTTACGTCCATCGGCCATCGCCAAACGAAAGGAAATTTTGACCTCGCTCGAATTTACAACGGGTTATAATTCGGACCTCGGTCGAATTAACACCCTTACGGCCATCGGCCATCGCCAAACGAAAGGAAATTTCGACCTCGCTCAAATTTACAATGGGTTACAATTCCGACCTCGCTCGAGTTAACACCCTTACGGCCATCGGCCATTGCCAAACGAAAGGAAATTTCGACCTCGCTCGGATTTACAACGGGTTACAATTCTGAACTTGCTCGAATTAACACCCTTACGGCCATCGGCCATTGCCAAACAAAAGGAAATTTTGACCTCGTTCGAATATATAAGAGAAACTTTCGCCCAAGATGGCGGCTCCAAATTTGACCTCGTTCAAATATATAAGTTAGAGACTTTCGCCCATGATGGCGGCTCCAAATTTGACCTCGTTTGAATATATAAGTCAGAAATATTCGCCCAAGATGGCAACTTCGAATTCAACCTCGCTCGAATACATATGGAAAATTTAACTTCGCCTAAATTAGTAAGTCGGAATTCAATCCCACTCGAGTATACAAGTCAAAACTGACTTCGCCGAAGATGGCGAGTCTAAATTCGACCTCGTTTGAATTAAGGTTGGTTCCGCCTAAGTTGGCAAGTCAGAAGTCGACCTCGCCCAAACCGGCAGATCCAAAGTGACATCATTCGGATTCATACGATGAGATCCTATGCGATCCGGGCAAGGTCGGATTCCCAACTAAAAAGATCAGGGACTCTTCACAGAAAATCAAAAGATACACAAACGAAGGCGAAACAACTATTTCATTCAAGCATACATGCGCGACAATCGCACCCTACAAAAGGCTGAAACAAGCCCTCAGGAAAAAGATGAAAATAAACAACAAAAGAACAAAAAAAAACTAAGTACAAAGGTTGCAGCAAAAGCTTCACTCAGTGTCTTCCCACCACCGTTCTCCCCTACATCCTCATCATCATCAGAAGGGAGCCCATCCTCGACATCAAAGCCCTCTCCAGCCTCCGGCATTGCAGGGGCGTAACCGCAGGCAGTGTGAGCCTCGCGTGCCTTCGCCCGAGCATCTTCAAAGGCGGCCTCTAGGAAATTTCCCGCCTCCCATAAACCCTTGTATATATCACGTTGGGCCTCGGCATGGACCCATAGTTCATACAGGCGGCAGGGAATAGTGGCCGAAGCAGACTCTTGAGGTGAAGCTCGAGACAATAACTGCGCCTTCTCAGCTTCAAGAGCCGCAACTCGGTCTCCCAAGATCGAAGAGTCTCTGAGTTTACCAATTCGCATCTTGAGCCGTGCCTCCCTTAGCGTGTCCGTCGCTCTCTCAGATTCCTGCTCGGACCGGAGGACACGGATAGTATCCTCTAGTGCCGCCGCCCTCGCCAAAGCCGACACTCGAACGTTCTCGGCTCTCTCCATCTCGGCCACTTTCTTTTCCAGTTCGGCCACCTTCTCCGTCCATTCCGCACTTAGAGCATCGACCTTAGTAGAATTTTGCTCAAGCTCAACTTGTAGAGACGATACCTTCGCCTGAAGGTCCTCGCATTCCGCAGCAACCCCTTTGCCCACCTCAAGCTCTTGATCCTTGACATGAAAATGCTCATCAAGCTCATTGCATATGCGGATAGACAGCATCAGTTCCTCAACTCTTCTCTCCAACTCCTCCCTGATGGATTGGGAGCCTGCACCCGCTCTAAGCTGCTCATGCATCTCCCCGCATCTATTGCGATATCACTGATACTTCTCGACCATTTTCAGAAAGATCTCGGCCAGCGTCTCGGCCCTACGAGCACTCTCAACCTCCATCATGTAAGTCTAAAAAAAAGAAGCAAGAAAGAGTCAGTGTAAAATCAAAAGTCACAAAACTAAGAAAATAAAGGGGAACTCACCCTTAGGCCCATCGCGGCCGCACCACGTGATAGCTCGGAGTCGCTGACATCCTGAGAGCTCCACTTTCATCGGCGGAACATAGAAGATCGAACTGCGGCACCAGATCCACCATGTCTTGGAGCAGATTGAGATCCGACGAAATTTTGAGTATTCGGGAAGGGCCTTCCGCTCTTACCACAGTTCGGGTAAAACCCTCCTCGAATATCCTCATGTCCTCAGGGTCAATGTCGGATTCAGACTCATAATCCTCAACCATGAAACCCTTCCCCCTCTCATTGACCGCATAAGGGACGCGGTTCTGCCGAGATGTCGAAGGGCCGCCCGAAACAGCAACGGCAACCTCGAAACTCCACCTCTATGTCACACTAGCCCCTTGAATGTGCATAACAGGCGTTACCTCCGCGCTTGGGTTGGTACCACCGCCAGTTTCAGGCGCCGTCGAGGCAAGGTCGTCCCTCGAAGATGTTTCAGCCGGAGAAGCCTCTTCCAACACTACCCGTCCTCTCTTCGACGGGGCCTCTTCAGTACCAACGCGGGAAAATTCACCCGTTGAACGGACTGCGGGAACCGGAGTCTCCGGCCGAGGAGTAACCTCCACGCGTACGGCTTCGGCCGCGGGCGCAGGCCGGGCAGTAGCTTTTGGTACAGGCCGGGCAGCAGCCCTCGATGCAGGACGGGCAGGGGGCGCAGGTTAACGGATGCAAGGGGAGGAGCCCTCGTCCTTCGCACTCTCCGACCTATCAACAAGGATGGATTAGATCATATAACAACAAGGTTAAACTATGAAGCAAAGAATAAAGCGAAACTACAACAGGCCGACTCACCAGTAAGAGGCTTGCACCCAAACATCTCGTGGATGGACGCCTACTCACGAATCACCACAGTGTGGGGGAGAATTGCGCTCACCCACTCACGAATATCGGCAACTAGCGGGGGAGGTAGTCTCTCGGCTGCAAAAGCAAAAAAAAGTCCTCAGTAATGTCAACTCAAGGGAGACGACCGACGACCGTCTTAAGAAAAATCACAAAGTAAACAAAGGAAAACTCAAGAGCGAAGTTCCACGTCTCTGGAAACCCTGCCGGGTTCGCCACGAGGTGCTCTGTCCGCACATAGAAGTAGCTTTCCCAAAAACGGTGGTTGGACTTATCGTCCATCTTCACCACCAAACTCTTGGTTCCTCGATAGGGCATATGGATCATCGTACCCCGAACAAAATGAGGGGCAAAGATGTGAAGCATGTGCCCTAGGGAAATTCCTCAGCCGGCCAGCTCCACATACTTGATGAGCATAAGAAAGAGTGTGTACGCATATGGAGAGAGTTGAGCCGAGAACACTTCATAGAAGCGGCAAAAGTCCACCACCAGAGAAGGAAGGGGAAGCGTGTACGCGACAACAAAAGGATACGCGTAGAACGCGCAGTATCCCGGACGGTGCAGATGCACAATAAACTTCCCCGCCTGCACCCTGTCGATATGAGCAGGGATTCCCTACTTAGCTTTGAGCGCCGTGATCGCCGCCTCATCCATAGTAGAAGGAACGAGTTTCGGTTCATCCCCAGCAGGGCTGTTAAAATCGGTCCCCGTCTTCCCCGGACGAGGAACTACCTCATCCACCATCGGAAATCCTTCGTCTTCCACCACCTCCGCTCCCTCTTCGAATAGGGATATGTCACTTTCCGGCACTGGAGCACCGACAGCTCTATCATATTGAGAAGGAGTACCAGCCATTTGTCTTCTTTGATCGAAATAAACGAGAATAGTGAAGGAAAAAAGGTAATGGTCACAGCAAACTCTAGCGAGAGCAGAAGTATGAAAGATTATAGAAGGAGGAGGAAGTTAACAGAATTTCTTTCTTAGACAAATTGAAAAGCGCAACAGTCTAATAAGAGGCTCCCCCTATTTATAGAAACATAAATCTCCTCAGCGGGAAATCCAAGAGCCGCCAATCAGGAAACGGAAAGGGCAGAGGAAACGATACGGCACCTGGGAAACGTGCGCCATAATGACGTAAAATAAGCATTCATGATGTCATGAATTGATGTGACGACCCAACTCTGAATTGATGTAACGGTTCAATGAGATTCTTGAAGCGTCACATCGCTACCTTGCCGTAAGGACCTCGACCCTCGCATAATGATCAGATTTCTCCTAACTTTTGAATCAATAGAATCCGCCCATCGAGCTCGCCAAGAGGCAACCCCAACAGACATAGGGACTAACTGTATGGGTCAAAATCTGACCACAAGTTGACTACCATTAAAAGTAATGAAAAGCGGTCGACTAAGCCATGGACGTACCCGTAAGGCGTAATGGCGATGAGTGTCTCGGCCACTCCCGAGATCGAGCCATCGAAAGGCTTGTACGGCAAAATATATGCAGTCATGCTTGAGCGAGTAAAGAGGGGTATAGTCAAGTAGGGGTATGCTGGTTAAAGACTGTTAGACAAACGGGAAGATGGGCAATATATATATATATGCTTATTTATTACTCCCTCCGGTTCACAATAAGTGTCCAATTTACTTTAGTCACGCGCGTTAAGGAAATACTAAATTCTATACAAAATACCTACTATGACTAAACTACCCCTAATTAAATATTTAATGTGAGGAGTAAGAAACTTTTAAGGGATATGTACATAGGGTTATTTGTAAAACAAATTGAATTACTTCTTGATTACATAACTGGACTACTATTTGACCCNATTTACATTTGATGTTCTTTGTTCGCCCTAACAAAAGTTATGCAAGCTTGGTCTTATGTGATTTTCATATTCAATATGCTTAGATCTGAAGTTAATTATGTTTGGCTACGATTTATCCTCTATTTTCTTCATTAATTAGTTTAACTAAAAGGCTCAACACTTTTTGGTCAAACAACGTAAAGATAGGAAAAGTTGTAACATTTGATTTTTTTTAATAATAAATTAAATGGAAGAATAAAAAAACAGCAAAATTTTGAGAAAAAGATAAATTACCTTGTTGGTCATATAATGTGTCATATCACCCTCTTCAAGTCCCTATATATATATATATATATATATATATATATATATATATATATATATATATATATATATATAATGCTACAATTATGATGTATTTTTTTTTTATGTTGAACGTGAAAAGTACAATGTACAAAACCTTTTTATTACAAAAGCAATAAGAAAATTATGTAATATGAATCAATAACACCAAAATCCAACGTAACATTGTAGACGAATGATTGTCAACACATCTCCATCAGAGGCGGATCTAGGATTTGATAAAATGGATGCACCACTAAAGAAAGGTGAAAAAAGAATGTTGTAGGCATGCAAAATTTATTGAATTTAAATTTAATAAAATAATTTGGGCTATATTTTAAATTCAAGATATATTGGTCCAAATAATTACTACGGGCTAATATAATTGAATTAATTATATAAGTCCAAATACATATGGATTAAATAAATACCTTAATCCATTGGGCTAGCCCATTTAACTGGGCTAAAGTGATGAGCCCACTTCGTTAAGCCCAAGATGCCATCCTCCTAGAGGCCCAGTTTGGTGTCACGTGTCAAATGACGTGGCGCGCCAAGTCAAGCGGAAGAGCCAATAGGACCATGCCACGTGTCAAAATGACAAGGCATGCCAAGTCACACTAAAAGGCCAATGAAATCGTGCCACGTGTGCAAGTGACATGTTCTGGCCAATCAAATGTGGCCATGTCACACTTCAATTTGATTGGTCGGAAAGAGTTTGTTCTTATCACAACTCTTCCCTTCCACAACTATAAATAGGGGTCTTCATAACTCAGAAAAGACACCAGAAGTTATAACAAGAAGCAAGAAAGAGCTCGTGGATCAAACGCTGCAAATTCCTCCACAAGTTTCAAGCTTCAAGTTCAAGTTCAAGGAATCAAGCTTCAAGTTCAAGTTTAAGGAATCAAGGTCAAGTTCAAGCAATCAAGCTCAAACTCAAGAACAAGATCATCGTTCGAGGCAACAAATACATATTCAAGATCAAGCTCAAAGGCCCTTGAATTTATTTGCTACTGAAAAGAAGAATCAGAGGATTCATAGAGATTGTAACACTCAAATATTTAAAATAAAATACTACGATTGTTGCGATATTTTTCGGTCTTGATTTTATTTTCTCGACGCAAATTTATTGTCTACAAATTCTGGCACGCCTAGCGGGACAATCTCTACCTCTCATCTCAACTTTTCAATCACCAAAGTCCAATAACATTGAAATGGCTTCAAGGAAAATCAACTCCGGTTCAACTTCCACTAAGACTGCTAACTCCAGTTTCTACGCTGATGTAGAAAGTATCCTCGATGTTACCTTTGGAAGCTTCGAACCAGTTACGAGGAGCAAAGCAGGCTCTTTAGGACAACAAGCACCCCAAGTGCCGTCCGCATCAACCCCTGTTTTCGGATCTTCATCCTCAAAAGTAGCAAAAACTTCCACAAACACATATGAAGGAGGAAGCGATGTTGCTGAAAAGATCAAGAAAACTCTTGCTCTGCTTGATCTCTCCGGATCCAAGCACTCTTCTGTGAAGGAAGATGATGATGCTTCAAGTGATGGATCCTCCCCACTTACACCGCATAGCGTGAGCCAATCAAGGACAAATCTGTGTGAAAATCCATGCTACTCTCCGTCGTCCACGACAATCATGCAAGCTATGGTGACAAACACTTCATCTATGGAGGAGCAGTTGGAAAACTTGACGGAAGCAATCGCTGGCTTGACCAAATGCATGCAAAATCAAGAGGCTAGAATTGACAAGCTAACAGACAGGGTGGGAATCTTGATGGAAGAAGAATCCACCCATGCACCCGGCAAGCTCCCAGAGGTTCTAGAGAGTGACTCTCCTCCAAGACAAGTAGCACCCACTAAGGCTATCCTTGTCTCATCTGAAGGGATGATTCCAATCGATCAATTGAAGGAGTTCATCGAAGGAACCATTAAGAACAAATATGAAGTTGCTGCCAAATCCTCCCTTACATATGCAAAGTCGTACACTGCAAGGGTCGATATGTTGAAGATGCCTGCTGGCTATCAACCTCCGAAGTTTCAACAGTTTGATGGTAAAGGTAACCCAAAGCAACATGTTGCGCACTTCGTGGAAACGTGCAACAATGCTGGGGCTTATGGAGATTACCTCATCAAGCAGTTTGTCCGCTCGCTAAAAGGAAATGCTTTTGACTGGTACACGGACCTCGAGGCTGGATCTATCGATAGCTGGGATCAACTAGAGCAAGAGTTCCTCAATCGCTTTTATAGTACGAGATGAACTGTGAGTATGATAGAACTTACAAATACTCGTCAACGAAAGGGGGAACCATTTATCGACTTTATCAATCGGTGGAGGAATGCAAGCCTCAACTGCAAAGACAGGCTTAGTGAAGCTTCAGGCGTAGAGATGCATCCAAGGCATGCATTGGGGATTGCGCTACGTCTTGCAAGGTATCAAGCCTGGCACATTCGAAGAACTTGCAACTCGTGCCCATGACATGGAATTGAGCATGGCCTCCGCTGGAAATGGAAGGCTGCCCATCTATGAACCTCGCAAAGGGAATGACAAGCAAGAAGTCAGGAAGTGGGGCAAGTTCGTACCCAGGTCTGAAAGCAAAGAAGCTATGAATGTCGACACGTCACCTATGAAGTTCACCACAAAGGTAAGCAAGAATCAGAGTATGAAATCACTTCTTTTCACGATAAGCCAAGTGGAAAGTTGACTCTAAAAGAAATGCAAGAGAAAGAGTACCCATTTCTAGATTCCGATGTACCAACTATCTTTGAAGAACTCATTGAGTTAAATCTCATTGAGCTTCCAGAGATGAAGCGGCCAAATGAAGCTGGGAAAACAAATGACCCAAATTACTGCAAATATCATCGACTTATAAGCCACCCTCTGGAGAAGTGCTTCGTCTTCAAGGATAAAGTCATGGACTTGGCTCGCGAAAAGAAGATCGTGCTTGAAGATGAGAAAGCAAGCGCGAACCAAGTCTCTATCACCTTTGGCTCATTCATTCTAGAGGAGTTATGTAGTTTAAAAGGAATCAAAAATGAAGAATTACTGGAGAACAACAAAGTTGAAGACGACCAACCTGATGATGATGAAGGTTGGACGTGGCGACTCGTCGTAGGCGCCACAAAAGGAGCCCACGAAAAGAATCAGTAGGACAACCAACAAGGAAGATGATGGTAAAAAGACCAATAAAAAAGAATCCAGTTAGGCATTTGAGGAAAGCAAAAGTGGAGATGCACCACCCTCAAAAGCTACGAAATCCAGTGACCTTGGAGGAGTTTTTACCAAGTTGGTTTCGCACGAAGATTGCCCATGAGGGCATTGATGCCTCTTGTTGCCATGCTGACAAAGGGGAAGAAAAGAGTGATGACCTACCGTTGGCACCATCTTCGGAAAAGCCCATCGAGTCCACTCCTCAAGAAGTTAATGCTTGTGAGGAAAAGGTCACGTTCACAAATGATGATCTTTTGCTAGGTGACACTCCTCATAACCGCCCATTGTACCTGGTTGGCTATATGCGCGATGAAAGGGTAAATCGGATTTTGATTGATGGAGGATCCTCAGTAAACATTTTGCCAATCCGCACTGTGAAAGAACTTGGTATTCCCATGAACGAACTCTCAGAAAGTCATGTGATGATCCAAGGATTCAACCAAGGGGGGAAAAGAGCCATAGGCGCGATCAGGCAGGGAATCACTATTGAAGATATGCAATCAAGTGCATGGCTGCATGTGATCGACGCGAAGACTTCATACAATGTTTTGCTTGGGAGGCCTTGGATACATGAGAATAAAGTAGTTCCATCTACCTATCATCAATGTTTAAAATACTACGAGGGTGAAGTCGAGAAGACGGTAGTTGCTGATGATGAGCCATTCACCGAGGCTGAGTCACACTTCGCCGATGCAAAGTTCTACTTGAAGAACCGCATTGTGAAGGGGCTGAAAGTTGATGATGGTATGAAAAGCAAGAATGACGAACCCATAACTAAAAGAGCTGAGGTGACTATTGGTAAAGCCAAAGCTGTTACTGAGGAGGTACCCGCCAACGTGAATAAATCTCATAAAGGGGGTATTGCGTCTTATGGAAAGAAAGTAAGTCCTATGCTCCAATATGTCCCTAAAAGGAAGAAAGATGAGGGCGAATCATATATCTCCAAACAAAGACGCTAAGGGAGTCAACTCTTCCGGTAAAACGAATTGAGGCAGTAAAGTTGTCCTCAAAGCCGCTTGCAGGATTTGTAGCCCAAAATCGTTTGCAGAATGTGGCACTTCCTACAAAGCGAACAGATGAAGGTTTTGATCCTAACACTTACAAGCTATTTGCAAAAGCTGGATACAATCCCAATGAGCCGTCTGTCACGACCCCGGTTCTCCCTCCGTGAACCATCATGACGGCACCTAGTCTCTACGACTAGGTAAGCCTAAATTGCGGAAGATAACCAAACTCGCGGAAAATAAAACGATTTAAGAACAGAAATAAAGCAATAATAGTGTTAAATGTGCCACTCGGCATACACCATATATATATATGCCTCAAAACCAATATCCCATCCAAGACCCGGAAACCCACGAATCAAAAGCTAAGACAGAGAAAATACTACATAACTCTAACTCCGGAATTTTTGTCTAATAAGAACAGAAGGTACAGAAGGGCTAAAATACTAAAAGCAGGAATGGAAAGGGACTCCTCGATCTACGGACGTGGCAGATGCACCTCGAAGTCTCTAAGCAGTCGCCTCCCTCAAGGATGATAAGCCTGAGAAGAAGTACCTGGATCTGCACATGAAAAACATGCGCAGAAGAGGCATGAGTACACCACAACGGTACTCAGTAAGTGCCAAGCCTAACCTCGGTCGGGTAGTGACGAGGAAGGTCAGGGCCCTACTGAGGTAAATAATAATAATAGTGATAGGTTAAGATAAACAATATAATTGAGAATCTACAATAAGAGTCTATACATGATAATAAGAGTACAATAACGGAAACAGAATGTAAAGACAAATCACCAGGTAACACCACTCACAACAGGGATAATAATCAGGGATCTCTTGGTATCCCAAGGATCTCTTGGTATCCTCAGTATATATACACTAGGGATCTCTTGGTATCCCAAGGATCTCTTGGTATCCTCAATATATACACACTAGGGATCTCTTGGTATCCC
>NW_017676120.1:0-6252 GCF_001879085.1 Nicotiana attenuata | reverse complement strand
AACAATTAGCTCAAGTACGCGCTCGTCACCTCACGTACAAGGCATTTCAATTATCAAACATCATATCCTAAGGGGAAGGTCCCCCGTACAAGGTTAGACAAGCCACTTACCTCTAACCGGCTCAAAATCAACTAGAAACCGCGTTCTTGCCACGAGTATCCGACTCCAAATGGCCCAAATCTACTCAATTCCATTTCATAATGTAAATAATACTTCAAGAAGCTGATTCTACAATTAAATTCTAAGCTAATACGCGAAATTATGTAAAATGACCAAAACGCCCCTCGGGCCCACGTCTCGGAATCGGGTGAAATTTATATTTTCAGAATCCTCACACCCACACGAGTCTATTCATACAAAAATCCCTCAAATCGGATGACAAAAACCCAATCAAAACTAAATCTCTAGGTCTAAGAACTTTTCCCCCAATTTCTACCAAAATTCCGAAATTAAAGGATGAATTTAAGTGAAGATTCATGGAAATTAGTCTAAACCGAGTAAGAATCACTTACCCAAGTCGCCCAGGTGAAAATCCCCTCAAAATCGTGATCTCCCGAGCTCCCAAGTCCAAAATATGAGTTATGGTCTAAACCCTCGATTTTGGGTTTTAAATTTTCTGCCCAGATGTTGTTCATTGCGATCGCAAGAAATCATCTGCGATCGCGAAGAATAAAAGTGCAAGGCTCCAGAAATAGCCTACGCGATCGCGACATGAAGAATGCGATCGCAGAACAGGAAAAGTGAAGGGTCCTCGAACTGGCCTATGCGAACGCAATAGTAGGCTTGCGATCGCAGAAGTGGACAAGGCCAGCTTATGCGTTCGCGGTCGAAGCCACGCGAATGCGAAGAGTAAAAGGACAATGAACCACCTTCTCCCATTTCTACTATGCAAACGCGGAAGTGTAACTGCGAACGAGAAGGAGGAAGAGGCTGACTCCGCGATCGCGAGTAATGTAATGCGATCGCGAAGAACAACTTAGGCCCCCTCAGAGAATGCACTACGCGATCGCGGAGGTAAGGATGCGATCGCAGAGAAGGAAACCAGATACCAACAGTTCAGCAATTCAACAAGTTCCAAAAATGATCCGTTGAGCATCCGAAACACACCCGAGGCCCCCGGGACCTCAACCAAACCTACGAACATATCCCATAACATCATTCAAGCTTGTTCCAACCCTCGGAACGCTCAAAACAACATCAAAACATCTATTTTTCATCGGATTCAACCTTAAGGATTTCAAAAACTCTAAAAACACACTTTTGATCAAAAAGTCTATCAAACCTCATCCGAATGACATGAAATTTTGCACACACATCATATTAAACACTACGAAGCTACTCCAACTTCCGGAATTCCATTCCGACCCTCGGATCAAAATCTCACTATCGGACTGGAAACTTCAAAAATTCAACCTTCGGCATTTCAAGCCTAAATTAGCTACGGACCTCCAAAACACATTCCGATCACGCTCCTAACCCCGAAATCACCTAACGGAGCTAAAGGAACTATTGGATTTCCATTCCGAGGCCGTCTTCATACTGTTCCGACTATGGTCAACTTTCCAACACTTAAGCTCTCATTTAGGGACTAAGTGTCCCAAAACTCTCCGAAACTTAAAACCGAACATCCCCGCAATCCCAGCCGGGTCGTTACATCCTCCCACACTTAAACATTCGTTCGTCCTCGAACGAGGACAAAGACATACCTGAAGTAGCTGCTCATGGCCCCAAACTGCTGAGCGACGCGCTAGAGCTCAAAACGACCGGTCGGGTCGTTACATCCTCCCCCCCTTAGACATACGTTCGTCCTCGAACGTGCTAAGAACCGTGTTGGAGTTGTCCGAAATCACTGTTTAACACCTCGAGCACCTACCCGCGCTACCACAACTCAGCTGGGTATCCTAGCTCTATCAATCAGAAGATATCCTTTTCCACTTAAGCAAATAAGCCTTAGAGCCCAATTCCTACATCCAGAATTCTCTGCCAAGCCTGTCCCAACATACGCTCACCGTATCAATAACTACCCGCAACGCCAGAACATGACTGCATACCTTAGCTGAATTCACACCTTGCACCACTTTACTCACAGGACCACAATAACATTCTCTGATCAAATTAGTCGAAATCCCACGAATCTGATGCTCCCATTGCACCTCATGACCTACGTAGGTCTTGATCTAACTCTTACCATACCGCCAAAACGAGAGAGGTGTGTAGAAATTCATACCCAACTGCCGAATCAACAAATCATTGGATCTATACTACTGATAAGAACCATCACCTCATTCTGAACCAAATAATGGTCTTAGCTCTTTAATATACTTCACATAATCAGATTGCACTAATCCTAAATCCAATGATCTCGTCTCATCCAGTACGAACCGCTCAGGCAATAAGCCACCGCGGACATGACCAAAAGTCTCATATGATGCCACAATGTGCCAATAGGCTATGAACTCGATCGCGACAAAAGGAAAACGAACTCTAGAAGGAACTACTCAACTCACACACTAATATGAACTTTCCTTAGAAAATAGGAAGCAAGGCATACAAAAATAGCATATAGAAAAATGTACTCAATATCACACTGTTGCGGCGTGCAACCCGATCCAATAACATACCCATGGCGGAGTGCCACCCGATCCAAATAACATACCCATGGCGGCGTGCCACCCGATCCAAATAACATACCCATGGCGGCGTGCCACCCGATCCACACATAGAATTCACATAAAGAGATATATATCGAGCTAAACTGCTCATTATAACAAAATTCTGAATATCGGTCACAAGCACTCTAGTGCATAATACCATCCCTGGGGAGACATATAGTGCCCTAGGCTACAAAACTCAAACACAACTGAGGTGCGATATACGATCTGAATCTCGAGAGCCATCCTGCTCATATAACAGCATCTCTACGCGGAACCTCAACACATAAGAAATCCATCAAGCCGTCTCACAACTCATACGGCGCAATATATCATTACATGAAAGAGCTGACGACGAAATAGTACCCCGACTACTTGTCCAAAGGAGCGCATTGCTGAAATGATCGCATCTAGCCTGATATAGAGCCCATATTCACATTTAGATCCATCCACAGACTTCAAGCTAATCTGATCACACTGAACTAGGCTAATAACCTTTCGAAGGTCCATAATAACCCCTTTTTCTCATAACACATGAGAACTATCATCATAACCGGGGGGATCCTCCACGGTCCACAACCTAATAAGTCGGGAGCCCTCCAAGCATAAATTCTCAAATTAATGATATCACCACCGTCTTCATACTTGGTTTAAATCTTCAATCAATCAAGTGACTACATGCCACACTTATACAATCTTCCTGTGGGGCACGCTCCCACGACCTTCCGTAACAGACAACAAATATGTGTATCCATACCACCAGTCGCACTAATACTGAGAAGCGTTCAAGAATCCATAACCAGGATGCAAGGCCTTTTTCACAAAACACCGATCTCAGGTGACGCTGAAGACGATACCCACTTACTTTAAACGTCGAAACTCCTTTACTGCTCATCCGAGCTCGCGACATCCTTGTCAACACCGAACTGCAACCTTGATCCTCACTTCAAATTCCATAACGCACACTGTACCAACATGCCAATATACAATAGAACACGATTTTCATCATAGCTCTGTAACCATTGATAGATTAAAACTTCATCATATAAAACTTTTCACTTAACTCACTTCAGGAGAACCATAGCAACATGCAGGTGAATTCTCATAACCGTAGAATATGCAAATCTCTAAGTAGTGGTCTAAGCCACCATAGCCCTTCCGGGATCCGCCTACACATGATAGGCCATAACAGTGGAATACTTCTGAATAACATCAATTACGGCGGTCGACAAACCTCACACGTGTTGTCATGAATCACTTGCATAACTTGATCACGTTGAAGGAAATGATCACTATCAGCAATATGCCAATTACACTATGACTAACCAGTCTATCTTCTCTCAAATTAATTCTTGATTGCCTTAGAAATAATAATAACTCCATTCAACACATAACACACTCCATCCGCACTCATACCGAGTGATGTTGAATCACGAGACCATGCTGTCTCAAATCCCACGAACCATTTCATACCTCCCAAATGCTACACTGCGAGTCAAAACATCATAGAACATTCTGTGCCTCTTCTCATAAGCTGCTACAAAGCTTGATTCTTAACCGTAGGCTCGAAATCATTAGCCACCACGCTTTGCCCCTTTGAATCCACTAGGACCGTTATTGAGAGCCACCCGCTCTGACTTGGCCCCGAATATAATCAACTCCGTGAATCTTCTAGCACATGAATACCCTCTCGACGAAGCACCCGGCAGAATCACTTCCCTTGAAACTCGCCTCTATACAAGGCATAAATCCTGAATCCAAGCTCACTCTCTAGCTGCACAAGTCCATTTACCCCTCGTGGACATCAATTAAATGTGCGGCAACATCCTTCCAATTCAAAGTTACGTTATATCCTCCTTCATTTCAAGTAGCTCCTTTCCGTTATATCGAATGTCCTGCCGCATAATAGCCCATATGCAAATCTGCCACTCTCCCACTTTGGCAGAACTTACCCCTCTAATCGACCACTCGACCTTTGCTTCTTATATCTGGCCTTCTAGAAATTTTAACCACCGCCTGACACTCCCCACATGTCTTTCCTCATTCTTTGCTGCTCAGTCGTTGCCTTAATAAAATCTATCTTTATAGCACTTGAACCCACAATTCGCTGGTAACTTTAAACCTTTTCGGAGATCATATTTCTCGTGCCGTCGACATTACAAACACCGATTCAATCCTGAACCACCGCACCTCGTGATATCCAACGGTCTTTTCTCCAATATTATTTCACAATATCCTACCCCAAGGGAGAATTGCAGAAGACCATAACACCGGCGAACTTATCACATACAATCGAGGACGACGACACTACATCGCAGATAAAAATTCCACCATGCTCGAATTTACCCAGTCTCGTTACTCTATCACCCCAAATCTGGACATTCATAGGCCAATTGCTTTTCCTTCGCCGAAGTGAAATATCCTATCTCTGAATCGTGCACTGAGTAGATTTCCTTTCAACTCATTCACCGCCACATCACATAGGCAAGTCTGCTACCATCAAGTCAATATTGTGCGATAACCAATTGTGAGCATCATAACAACCTGTGCATAGCCTCCCAGCTCTTAGGAGCACAACTATCGAGCCGAAATGATAGAAAAATCCTTCTGCAAGGCGATGACAATAGCTCATCCAACTATACCGGGAGAAACATTCCGCACCACATCTGTAGTACCATTACAATTCTTCAATTCTCGATTTATAACAAGCGGTTCGCGATGCGTAAGATTGAGTAGGAAGGAAACAAGGGCATAAGCCTCAAGGAATCAAGTCGCATGATGAGGAAATCAAGAAGTGGAATTTTCCTAGCAGTTACATAGCCTCTCATAGATAAGTACAGACGTCTCCCTACCGATCTGCGAGACTCTAATAAACCGGCTTGTGATCCATGACTCCTATGAACCTAGAGCTTTGATACCAACTTGTCACGATCCCGGTTCGCCCTCCGTGAACCATCGTGACGGCACCTAGTCTTTACGACTAGGTAAGCCTAAATTGCGGAAAAGAAACCAAAAATTTGCGGAAGTAAAACAATTTAAAACAGAAATAAGAAATAACCAGTGTGTAAATGTGCAGCTCGGCAAACACCATATTTAACACTCAAAACCAACACATAAATCCAAGACCCGGAAACCCATGAATCACAAGCTAAGAAGTACTACACAGCTCTAACTCCAGAATGTCTAACAAGAACTGAAAAATACAGAAGGGCTAGTACTAAACAGCAAGAATAGAAAGAGACTCCTCGGTTTGCGGACGCGGCAGATATACCTTGAAGTCTCTACAGAAGCGCCTCGCCTCAAGGATGATAAGACTGAGCGAAAGTACCTGGAGCTGCACATGAAAAACATGCGCAGAAGGGGCATGAGTACACCACAACGGTACTCAGTAAGTGCCAAGCCTAACCTCCGTTGGGTAGTGACGAGGAAGGTCAAGGCCCTACTGCGGTTAAATGAAATATAAGGGTTAACAGTGTGAAATAAACAGTGTAAATAAGTGACACAAGATATAAAGGACAGCAACGACTATCACAGAGGCAAGTAAAACACATTAAGAGAATACAGCTCAGCTTTAAGATAACAACCGGGGATCTCTCAGGAT